>NC_067475.1:25945119-26147619 GCF_947179515.1 Apodemus sylvaticus | reverse complement strand
GAAGTTCTTCAGGTGAGAATTCTTTGTTTAACTCTGTACCCCATTTTTTAATAGGGTTGTTTGGTTTTCTGGAGTCTACCTTCTTGAGTTCTTTATATATATTGGATATTAGCCCTCTATCTGATGTAGGATTGATGAAGATCTTTTCCCAATTTGTTGGTTGCCGATTTGTTCTCTTGATGGTGTCCTTTGCCTTACAGAAACTTTGTACTCTCCTTACTTCTTCATGGGGTCATTTGATATAGTAATTGTGTCTCAGATATTCAGAGCTTCTGGGCTAATTAATATCCACTTATCAGTGATTGCATTCCATGTGTATTCTTTTGTGATTGGGTTACCTCACTTAGGATATTTTCCAGTTCCAACCATATGCCTAAAAATTACATGAATTCATTGTTTTTAATTGCAGAGTAGTATCCCATTGTGTAAATATACCACATTTTCTGTATCCATTCCTCCATTGAGGGACATCTGGGTTCTTTCCAGCTTCTGGCTATTATAAATAAGGCTGCTATGAACATAGTGGAGCATGTGTCCTTATTGCATGCAGGGGAATCCTCTGGGTATATGCCCAGGAGAGGCATAACAGGGTCCTTTGGTAGTGTCATGTCCAGTTTTCTGAGGAAATGCCAGACTGATTTCCATAGTGGTTGTACCATCTTGCAGTCCCACCAGTAGTGGAGGAATGTTCCTCTTTCTCAACATCCTCGTCAACACCTGCTGTCTCCTGAGTTTTTAACCTTAGCCATTCTGACTGGTGTGAGGTGAAATCTCAGGGTTGTTTTGATTTGCATTTCCCTAATTAAAGATGTTGAGCATTTCTTAAGGTGCTTCTCAGCCATCCAATTTATTCAGGTGAAAATTCTTTGTTTAGATCTGTACCCCATTTTTAATACGGTTATTTGGTTCTTCGGGGTCTAACTTCATGATTTCTTTGTATATATTGGATATTAGCCCTCTATCAGATGTAGGGTTGGTGAAGATCTTTTCCCAATATGTTGGTTGCTGTTTTGATCTTTTGACAGTGTCCTTTGCCTTACAGAAACTTTGTAATTTTATGAGGTCCCATTTGTTAATTCTTGATCATAGAGCATAAGCTATTGGTGTTCTGTTCAGGAACTTTTCCCCTATGTCCATGTTCTCAAGGGTTTTCCCCAGTTTCTTTTCTATTAGTTTCAGTGTGTCTGATTTTATGTGGATGTCCTTGATCCACTTGGAGTTGAGCTTAGTACAAGGAGATAAGAATGGATCAATTTGCATTCTTCTGCAACACCATTTGTTGAAAAGGCTATCTTTTTTCCACTGGATATTTTCTGCTCCTTTGTCAAAGATCAAGTGACAATAGGTGTGTGGATTCAGGACAGGATGTTTCTACTACCTATGCTAAGACTCAGGGACCACCATAAAATAGAAGACTGAAAGAACATAAGAGCCAAAAGATAGGGAGAAGGACTGAAAATGTGTTGTTCTGAGCAAAACACTACCATTGTAGTCTTGATTTCATAGCAACAGAGATGGCCTCCACTGAGCTTGTACAAGACTAGGACTGTCATTGGACAGTCATAGACTGGGGAAGAGATTATAAGAGTCGCACTCTCCTTGTGAACTATTGTGCATTCTGTGTAGGGGCTATCATTATCTCCAGTTGTGTACCATTTTTGGGTCCACCAGGCTACAATGAACAGTTTCAAATCCATGTTCACACAGATAGCCCTGGTTAAACTCAGTGAGTCATTTAAAAAAAATGTCATGAATCATGAATGCGAAAAGGGGACTTTCAGGGAAGAAGAAAGTTTGACAGGAAGCACTGTCAATAGGAGCAGGTAGGGATAGGTTAAGAGGAACCAGAGTGCATTAAATACAAGCATGAAATTGTCATGGAACAAGTTGAACCAAATTATAATTTAGAAAAGCAATAAGTGAGTAAGATGATGGTGTAGACTTAAATGTACACAAAGGGATGGGGCAATGGCGAAGACTTAACTTCCACAGATGTTCTGCTGCCATTGGTCTAGTGGTTATTGGATCGCCATTGTGTCTATCTAGCTATGACATGGAGTTTGAACAAATGTTCAGTATCATTTACACTGAGTAATGCTTTAAATCACATAGTTTGAAAAAAAAAGGGTTCAAATTCCTAGGGCCATCTCAGACAGAAAACAGCCCTGTAAGAAGAGCTAATAACATATCTAGTTTGTCTTGCTGCAGGAGGAGGAATTTTGTGTCACTTATAGCATGACTATAACTTTATGGCTTTTATTTTTTTCTCATAATAGTATTTGAGGCTTTTATACAGATTGAATAAAAGAAAATCCTGAATTAAATCTTGCCTGTCATGGTTGAATGACTTATGGGAATAGAATTTTAAGGACTCACTAAAATAAGATGTTATTTGGCATATGTTTTACTTGGTGCCCTTCTCTAACATCTCCAAAAGTTAGGATATCATGAAAGGTGTAGGTTACAGAGCCTGGGGTTTGGGGGAGAGAGAATATATAATGAGAAAAGGAGAAATGTGTGATTAGGTGTTCTCTTCACCTGAGCCAACTGTGCCAAAGCTAACCACTGGGAGTGACAGGGAACCAATGTTTTAAGAAGTATGTCATATGAATCCAAACCAACAACTTTTCTCAGTGCCTTGTTCCCTCTCCAGATGACAACCTATCACATCTTAGACTAAAAACCACTTTTATCACCCTTTTCCTATTCATGCTACTAGAGAGGGAAAAAAGAGAATTAAAAAAAATTTATTTCTTTTCACTGTCAGGATTGTAGCACTTGCAGTCTCAGATCTTGAGGAAGAAAGATCAAGATATAAAGTTAACCTAGGCAACATAGTAAGATTTTATTTATCTTTTATTAAGAACAATGATATTATTGTCCAACTAAAAAGAGGTTTGGACACAAGTAAGTAGAGAATATTAGGATAGTGGGATAGCTGAAGAGGGGATTGTTTATATTCATTACTCATGTATTGTCTGAAGGCAGATTTTTACCGGTACCTCCTCCTCATGAAAATGCAGAATACTTAAAAACATAAGAAAATAGAATTGTAATGACTTTAAGTTCCCTCTGCACATATATCTTACAAAGGAAAGAGTTTGAGGATTCTAGAGATGGGTTTCTCTGACACATAGGCTCTGAAGAAAGACAACCAGTAAGGTACTGAAAGTGGTATTCCATGTGCTCAGTGACTACTTGTCTCAGTCACAAATAAAATGATTATTAAAGAAAACAACTGTCACGATGTACAGCAGTATATGTGGA
This sequence comes from Apodemus sylvaticus, assembly GCF_947179515.1. NCBI lineage: Eukaryota > Metazoa > Chordata > Mammalia > Rodentia > Muridae > Apodemus > Apodemus sylvaticus. The sequence goes on along the minus strand of NC_067475.1, from coordinate 26,144,352 downwards.
CAGATACAGCAGATCTAAAAACTAGTTAGAAAAATTCCCTGCTGTGAGCCCAGGAAACAGATCAGCTATGACCTCCCACATACTTAATTATTAATGACACAAAATCAAGAACAGAATGTCTTGCTTGAATGTGCACATCATAGCTTGGACTTGTAGATACACAGCCAGGACTTCCTGCCTCTGACTCATCCTGAAGAACCCATATGATGATTTAGATGTTGTATTGGTTTTGTTTTTGTTTTTGTTTGTTTATTCTTAGCTAGAAAGGTTCTATTGAGATTCATATCTTCTACTAGAGATCTTGGAATAGGTAATATCTTCTTTCTCCCACCCAGAATAAAAAGCAAGATACCAGAAAAAAACAAGAGAAACTCAATCCTGTGTGTTCAGAATATTGAAAGGAGTTCTAGTCATCTACTCTCTCTCAGACATATTTCTGGAAGCTTCTCAGAAGTATGGTTTCTTCAGAAAAACAGGAGAGCACTCACAGCCTCAAACATGATCCTTAAGTTCTTACCCTGGTCGAATTCAAATCTGGGTCTTCCAGAGTCACCACAGCATGAGTTCTTTGTGGTAAGCAACAAATGAGGAAGATTTAAGAATTTAGAAGAGTGGAGGAGTGCCACAAAAAAAATACAGGGGTTGTGTCCAAATCTTTATTTTAATTAGATATGAAATACTCTGCAATTGTTCTTCACCCACACTTTAAAATTCCCCACATCATTAACTCATGGAGAAGCAGCATAAATTTCCTGGCAGACATAAGAGAGATTGTTAGAGTTGTAAGATTAATTCTCTTAATGGAATTTTAGGTCATTATCCATTGCTAAATCAATTTCTAATAATTTATTCACATATAGACACATGTCTGAAAAATGTGCAGAAGCACATAAAAATTATTTGAAGATATAATTATATAAATTGCAATGCTCATTTGTTTAGGCTGTAAAACATTCAAGAGGCTTAGAGCTGAGAGAAGATATAACTATGTGTGTATGTGTGTATAAGAGAGAAAGAAACAGATATATAGACAGAGGTAGAAAGACAGATGAAACTCTGAAACTCTTTGTAAATTAATCAAGTACTTTTTGTTATATAAGGACACTGTAAAAGAGTAAATCACACTGTGACTAATACTAGCATAATTGCATTATAAATCAGTATAAGATTGGAATAATGATGCTTCTTATATTCTGATGAGAAAATAAATTGTTTGACCCTTTCTATTATAACATATGATTCATCACATAACTCTATTCTTGTATTTCTTATATTCTTTGAGGCTGAAGATAAATCTAATAGATAGCCAACAAAAATTGTAATTTAAATCTTTATTCTAAAAGTTCTGGTCACGTGTGATCTACTCAGGATCTGTGGTGAGCCATAGAAAAGCCAGATCTAAAACTCAAGACCTTTGGTTTTAGCTCTCTGAACTTTCTATAACAAGTACTTTCAAACCAGCAGTTCCTAACCTTACATCTAACCAAAATGGCCTTAGACTACTTCTCAAATTGACTAAACTTTAGAGAGACTTCTTGACAATAAGCTTCTGTGTTCCCTGTTTTTATAATTTAATTTAGAAAACATCAGTGACAGGTGACTTCGTGGCGCAAAAGTAGCGTGTCTGACTCCAGAAAACTTCAGTGACATTGCATCTTTGAAATTTCCATAAACCCTTTGAAATTTGCATAACCTCTTAGCCTCTTTCCATGTTTACAACCCTCAAAAGCCTTAGAAAAATTCCCTTGGAATTCATTATTCTTAGTTCCTCCATCTTCCAACCTCACCCAGTGGAAGACAGTCTCCAAACCTGTTGCCAATCATCAAACACAGATTGCAGAGCACAAAGCAAACATTTGGAAACTCAGAAAAGCTCCTTGTACTCACCTCTTCCCTCTGCCATCATCCTCTGTTATTTCCTACTTGTTCTCGCTACAGGACGCCCTCCAACCCAAGACTTTTATATTCTGTGCGTGTGTTCTACTTCTGAGATCCATCTCCAGCCCTCACTTCATCTCTTAAACACCCTCTTCCCTTGTGTTCTAATCTCTCCTCCATATTGCAATAATCTTGAATAAAATCTTTATGTGTCTAACTTTGTTGTCTGGGATTTTCCTTGGTTGGAATCATTGATTTCTGGCAACTAGCTCTTAAATTCAAATCAACACCACACATCCCTAATCCAGAAGCAATCTCCAGTTGATAACCACTTGCAAATGAGAATTTAATTTTCTCCAAGGGAGTCTCACTCAGGGAAACAGACAACTCTTGCAACAGAACTTGTGCCTAGCAGTAGATGCCAGCAGAAAACAAGCTAATTGGTAGTTTTGGAGGTTCCTTTTCTTATATTGTCACTTCACAGCTTTTAATTTTCTTTTTATTAATCTTATCTTCTGTATTTAGTTTTTATTTCTTTTCCTCTTTTTCACTTTTATCTTGACAAGTCCCTTGCATGTATTTTATGGTTTCTGGGTTGGTGTTTTTATGGCGTTCCTGAGTGTGTCCAGTAACTTTTCAAACCTGTGTCACTGCGCCTCGGTACTCCTTATCAATGGAAACTGAATTGAGCCGCAGTTCTTTGTTTCTCAACAAAGTTGGATTAGGCAGGGCTTATGTAGCCAGTATCAGGTACATTAATTTCTTTTGAAATAAAAAGAAAATCTAATATTTTTTCTTATAGAAGAAACATCAATATAGGAAAAAGGTATAGAAACCAGACTATAAAGCAGGAAAATGTGTCCCAGAATCCAGCTGGATCTGTTTTAAAAGGCATTAAGTGGATTTTTTTTTCCAGCTAGTCATGCACTATACTATTGACCTGCTATAGAAGAAGCTCCAGGGAAGCGATTGCTGCCAGACACTGCCCCTTGGCTCGTAGATCTATGTGATTAATCATAATTCCAAGTAATAAATTTAAATTTAAAATGGCCTCTTAGGCATCCAGACAGAATCTGTGTTGTTGGTAATGTTTTTCCATAACCAGAATACCTCTTCCAAATGTACTGTCCTACTCTAGGTACAAAGAGAGTCTTCCAAAGAAGCTTGTGTTTGCCTCTTGAGGGAGACTTATGAACACATTTTTATGATCTCCTAGAAGTCAATAGTTTAAGTATTTGACAATGTCTAACAGTTCTATCACAAACACAGGATAAGTTTGTGGGTAGTGGGGAGGTGTTGCAGGATTTTCCCTGTCCAGACACATTAGGGCAGTAGAAGGCCTGTCATTGGACAGGAAAAGGGAGGTGGAGCTAGGAGTTGGGGAGAGGGAGAGAGGTCTCAGGAGTAGAAGAGGAAAAGCCAACATGGAAGCAGACAGACAGACAGGAAGAAGATTCCGATCCCTTGTGGTTTAAAACAGCCGCAAGTAGCTAAGATTTTTTTACAAGGTTAGAAATATTGGGATAAACCTTTTATCATTATCAATTGGCTCTTAAATTATAATATTGACATCTTGTAAATTGTAATTTTATTTATATGTAAATCTGATTCGTTAATTAAGCATTAAGAGTCTTGATTCTACCAGGTAATTTAGGTGGCAGATCGTGGGTATGCAGGGCCTTGCATGGTAGCAAGATGAACTGGTGGGGTTGAGAGTTGGCCAACAGAAGGTTGCCAAGTGAGTTGGTCCCAGCTCAGAGACTCGCCAGCCGGAGGGACCACCTGAGAGAAGGCCCTGAAGTATCCCTGTGTTCAAGTAGATGAGGCAGCAGGATCACAGGAACATGGTCCTGCATCATGGAAGGTGGGCAGTTCATTTTTTTAATATTTCCCACAATAGTGAGGACTGATCTTGATGTTGTACAAGCCGCCACAATCCAGAGATGTTCCCATGTCATGGAAATACAAATACAATTTAACACACAGTGTAAAACAGTTTTTGCTCCTTGAGAAAGGATGAAGAGACCCTGCCAGACACATCATAATGAGTCTCAGAGGACAAACTAACTGTGGAGGAAAGGATGCTCCTCATTTACATCCCACTACCAAGAAAATTGTTTTCGCTGAGAAGACTATAACAACTGAGCAGAAGTATTTTCTTTGACATGAGGTAAAAGCCTTATCTTTACCAATATCGTAAATAACATATGAAGCAAACATAAGTACCAGAAGAGAACTCAAGGGTAACAGGGTGAGAATAAGGGAGACTGCACTGAGAACCTACAATTACATCATAGAGAAGGCAGGAGAAATTAACAGTAGGTAGACAAGATTCATAATCACAAGGGAAACCATGCTGAAAGGCCCAAAAGTAGCCATGCTCCATCTTTCTGAGCAGAACCCCTGTACTACTGGAGTCAGGGGTGGCCATTATTTGGCACCGAACTTGTCTACTTCTTGAGAATTTTACTTTTGTTTTAATTAGGGAAACATGAACTCTGAGAGCCACACTTTGGTGTTTTATTGCATTGCCAGTCTTTAAGAGAACCTCACCAGGGATTTCTTTATGGCTCCAAAATGTTCCTTTCTGATACCTTGATACCTTCTCAGAAGCTCAACTGCCAGATTTGAGGTCACAACGAGGTCACGCAGGCAGGCATTCGGACGTCTAGCTGCTACCAGTTGGTAAGCTAGAAGCAGCTATGAAGGTTAATCTTTACTGTCAGCCTCACTGGATTTAGAATCATGACAGAAACACATCTCTGGGTGTGTCTACCAGGTGGGTTCAGAAATGTTTAGCCAAAGAGGAAGACGCATCCTAAATATATGTGGCCCTAAGTCCCTTGTCATGGATCTGGTTTGCATACAAATGAGAAAGAGAGCTGAGCTCCAGCATTTATCTCCCTCTGCTTCCTAAGTGAAGGTGTAATGATGTGACCTTATGCTCTTGCAGCTGTGACTTCCTGATATGGTGCACTGGTGCCCTTCAAACTGTAAGTCAAAAACAAAAACAAAACAGAACAAAACAAAACAGAAAACTCTTTTTCCCTCTGAAGTCACTGCCTGTAACTTATTTGTTTACAATAATAAGGAATCTTACTAAGATAGTACTGTTTGGGCTGCCTGTAGTAACTAATATTAATGTTTGATAGAGTACAATCTAGGACTGGAATTAATTCCTAAGGATGGAAGAGCCACCAGTAAATAACCGGATTAAAAAAATAGTTTGTGGATGATAAAAAAATATTGATTATATTGTCATCAAAACTGCCCACAGTACGTTGGGTATTGGTAACTTGAGGATTCTCAGAATGTCAATCAGAGTTTCAGAATTCCTGTGGTTCCTTTTAACTTCCTAAAGTTTGGGGTTAAAATAGTGGTCATCATTATTGATAAATTCCTTTAAAAAGTAGCAATGGAGAAATTATTGCCCCTATTATTACTAGAGAGGGAAATTGGAATTTCCTAAGGTAGGAGTATTTTTATAAGAAAAATCACATTTTTGTGTATTGTATAACCATAACTTTCCATCAAGATAAAGCCAAAAGCTATTCAAAGAATTCCAAAAAAGTAGATCTTACCCATATCTAATTTGAAGGTATTAAGGAGTATTTTGGGATTCACGTTCCTGTTCATTTCTTATTTTTATAGGCTTACAAAATTGTGTTTCTGATGGGTAGCATATTACCTGAAAATATTCAAAAGAGGACCATTAAAAATTCCACTAAGTCGGTTTGACTGATTTATTTCTGTAACTGTGGCTAATATGAAACACTTTGGGTAAAAATCCAATTCTGTGTGGCAGGCCCTTAGGTAACAGGATGGAGGATCAAGTTATTTCATTTTTTGTCAATTATCTGAGAATCTTACAGGGGCCAGAAATGTTCTGTATTCCAAGCATTTCAAAGTCATGGTCTCACTAACTCAATATCATATACCTCCTATCACAAGAAATATTCTGGTCTTTTGCCTTTTCTCAACTGCTCTATGCAAAAGAGATTTCTTGCTATCAGAGTTGATTTAGTTATGTAAAGAGCTAAATTTTGTAGATACATACATCTATGCAGTAATTGAGTCACCAACTTGCAAGTATTTATTTTGTATTATTGAGACTAATGTCCGGATGAAGAGATGACTCAGAAGTTACGAGGACCCACAGGTCATGCAGACAATCTGAGCTGGATGCTCAGCCCCTAGAGTGGTGTATCACAATGCCTGTTACTCCAGTTTCTGGGATCCAACTCTACTTTCTGGCCTGAGGCACCTGCACTCATGATTGATAGGCATACATGCACACACATATGCACTTGCTCATGCATATACACATGCACACACACATGCACATACATGTACACACACATAAAAGCACACACACACTGACACAATTTTAAAAACATCAAAGTCTGTTTAAAGTAAATATAAACAAAAAAATGAAGTTCTATAAGGACAAAAGGAAAGTGAAACTTATGCCAGGAACCCTGGCTAAGAGTTTGATGCAGGGCACAGTGGTGCCCTTATCTAGTTCAACTGATTTTGACATTGTTCCCAGGTAGAATGAGGGTGAATGACCTGAGAAAACACTCATTGATGTGGTGGATAGTTAACTCTGCTCCATAGTTTGGGCTGCTACTGAGAAAAGTCTTGAAAGGCTCTAAGAATGTGTGTTACATGGAAAAACATTAAGCTACTGAGTACCTTAAACAAAAGTCAGCTACAGTCTTAGCAATTACTGTTACTGTTGCCATTTGAAAAAGAGGGACGTGTCTTAGTTATCAAATCCAAGACGAACTGTGCGTTTGCTCCATTGCTGGAGTCCCAGGATTTAGTAAACTGAGGCAGGAGGATTGCTCTGAAAATGAAGTCAGTTTCAGCTACAGTGAAAGAAAAAGAAAGAAAGAAAGAAAGAAAGAAAGAAAGAAAAGAGAAGAAAGAAAGAAAGAAGAAGAAAGAAAGGAAGGAAGGAAGGAAGAAGGAAGGAAGGAAGAGAAGGAAGGAGGAAGGAAGGAAGGAAGGAAAGAAAGAAAGAAAGAAAGAAAGAATAAGAAAGAAAGAAAGAAAGAAAGAAAGAAGAAAGAAAGAAAGAAAGAAAGAAAGAAAGGGGGGAAGGAAGGAAGAGAGGAAGGGAGGGAAAGAAAGAAGAAAGAAAGAAAGAAAAGAAAGAAAGAAAGAAGAAAGAAAGAAAGAAAAGAAAGAAAGAAAGAAAGGAAAGAAAGAAAGAAAGAAAGAAGGAAGGAAGGGAGAGAGGGAGAGAAAGAAAGAAAGAAGGAAGGAAGGAAGGAAGGAAGGAAGAAGGAAGGAAGGAAGGAAGGAAAGAAAGAAGAGGGAGGGAGGGAAAGAAAGAAAGTAAGAAAGAAAGAAAGAAAGAAAGAAAGAAAGAAAGAAAGAAGAGAGAGAGAGAGAGAGAGAAAGAGAGAGAGAAAGAAAGAGAGAGAGAGAGAGAGAGAAAGAAAGAAAGAAAGAAAGAAAGAAAGAAAGAAAGAAAGAAAGAAAGAAAGAAAGAAAGAAAGAAGGAAGGGGGGAGGGAGGGAGGGAAAGAAAGAAAGAAAGAAAGAAAGAAAGAAAGAAAGAAAGAAAGAAAGAAAGAAAGAAAGAAAGAAAGAAAGAAGAAAGAGAGGAGAGGGAGGAGGGAGGGAAAGAAAGAAAGAAAGAAAGAAAGAAAGAAAGAAAGAAAGAAAGAAAGAAAGAAAGAAAGAAAGAAAGAAAGAGAAAGGACCCACTCTGATGTCCCTCACTGATAGACCTAGCAGTATAAGATGAAATAAAGCCTTACCTCCCCAGGCTGTCTTCAGCCACGATGTTTTATCACAGCAATAGAAACCCTAGTTTAAACAATACTCTTTCTTTGACATAAAGGATTCTTTCTGATTGGAGATAATATAAGTTAGATTATTGTAAGAAAAAAGATATGTGTTGATGAAAACCTTTTTGTAAGTAAAAAAAAAAAATCCAAGCGTATCTCAAAGTATCCATCTATACATATTAATCTACTAATCTGTGGCAGAGTTAAAGGAAGTCCAAACACAGAGACAGTCACCATCTTACTGGATGCATGCCTGAGGAATAGAGATCCTCCTTCTCTGTGTCTAACAGACTTGAAAAAACAAAACAGCAGCTAGGACTTAGTAAGTTAAGGAACATACACTGAGTTGTCTCCTTTAACCTGAATCTCACCAAGCCTTTCCTTTTCTAATTAGCATCAAAACACAATGGACAGAAAAACTAACTCAACATGACCCAAGTCATAGCTTCTTTTTTTTTTATTCGATATATTTTTTATTTACATCCCAAATGATTTCACCTTTTCTGCCCCCCCCCCACTCCCCGAAAGTCCCATAAGCCCTCTTCCCTCTCCCTGTTCTCCCATCCACCCCTTCCCACTTCCCTGTTCTGGTTTTGCCCTGTACTGCTACACTGAGTCTTTCCAGAACCAGGCCACTCCTCCATTCTTCTTGTACATCATTTGATGTGTGGATTATGTTTTGGGTATTCCAATTTTTTAGGCTAATATCCACTTACTAGTGTGTGCATACCATGATTAATCTTTTGAGACTGGATTACCTCACTTAGTATGATGTCCTCCAACTCATCCATTTGTCTAAGAATTTCATGAATTCATTGTTTCTAATGGCTGAATAGTACTCCATTGTGTATATATACCACATTTTTTGCATCCATTCTTCTGTTGAGGGATACCTGGGTTCTTTCCAGGTTCTAGCTATTATAAATAGGGATGCTATGAACATAGTGGAATATGTACCCTTATTACATGCTGGAGAATCCTCTGGGTATATGCCCAGGAGTGGTATAGCAGGATCCGGGGAAGTGACGTGCCCAGTTTTCTGAGGAACCACTAGACTGATTTCCAGAGTGGTTGTACCAATTTGCAACCCCATCAGCAGTGGAGGAGTGTTCCTCTTTCTCCACAATCTCACCAACACCTACTGTCTCCTGAATTTTTAATCTTAGCCATTCTGACTGGTGTAAGGTGAAATCTCAGGGTTGTTTTGATTTGCATTTCCCTAATGACTAATGAAGTTGAACATTTTTTTTTTTAAGATGCTTCTCAGCCATCCAAACTTCTTTGGGTGAAAATCCTTTGTTTAGCTCTGTACCCCATTTTTAATAGGGTTATTTGGCTTTCTGGGGTCTAACTTCTTGAGTTCTTTGTATATATTGGATATTAGCCCTCTATCTGATGTAGGGTTGGTGAAGATCTTTTCCCAATTTGTTGGTTGCTGATTTGTCCTTTTGATGGTGTCCTTTGCCTTACAGAAACTTTGTAATTTTATGAGGTCCCAATTGTCTATTCATGATCTTAGAGCATACACTATTGGTATTCTGTTCAGGAACTTTCCCCCTGCACCGATGTCCTCAAGGGTCTTCGCCAGTTTCTTTTCTATTAGCTTCAGAGTGGCTATTTTTATGTGGAGGTCCTTGATCCATTTGGAGTTGAGCTTAATACAAGGAGATAAGGATGGACCAATTCGCATTCTTCTGCATGCTGACCTCCAGTTGAACCAGCACCATTTGTTGAAAAGGCTATCTTTTTTCCACTGGATATTTTCAGCTTTCTTAAAGACTTCACCAGTGTGATGAGCCTTTGTTTCCCATTCTGTCCCAGATCTATCTAAGACATTTTAAGCCTTGCTATTTTCTCCTCAGCAAAGTCAGTTACATATCACCAGGGCCACAGATCAGCAAAATGTCCTGTTATCAAATGATGAAGCTTCTTGCAGATGTGTGCGGGAGAGCAGAAGGGCTAGCACAGTCTGGCACAGAGTGGGAGTGCTTCATGTGGGACACATATGCTGCTGCTCCTTCTATGAAATGCAAATTGCTTGTGATTGTCTTTGTCGATTGGAATGAACAAGAAAGGGTTGCCAATCAATCTCTGCACCAAGCTGTGTCTGTTTGTCCCAGTGTGAGTGGCACATCTGGAGCTGCAGCTGCAATCAGCATCATCACTGAGGAAGTTTGGGGTAATTAGCTGTCACTTTATTGGCCCATCTGATTTGACTAGCCAAATGATTCAGTTTAAATGAGGACACCATAGGAATCACCATCATTCTCTCTCAGATCTTTGATGACGACATCCATCTCTGAAGTTCCATGAAGAATGAAGTTGTAGTTTCAGTTTTTTATCTCTACTGCCAGAATCATTGGAGTGACTCATGCTTGTTTTCTGCTGCTGTTTAGCCTTCATCTCATGGATCTGGGAATCCTGCTAGTTTTGACGTATGTCTCCTAGGACTCAGAAAATAATTACATATCCCACTTTAGCTGGACACTTACAGTAGAAATAATGCTGTCAGCAGAGCTCTGCCCTAGGACAGTTAGCATGCCCACGGTTGAACAACTAAATAGTATTAACAAGATGGTGCAGGATGTGCTGGGATTCCAATGGAGACTGCCAGACCTTGTGTCAGCAGTAACTGTCAACAGTTATCAGCCCTCAGCTCTGAAAAGAATGACCAAGGACCAATTCTTCAAACGTGGAAAGAATGGCCAAGATCACTCAATTGGTAAAATTATCCACAATGCAGGCATAATTACCTGATAATTTCAGATCTACAGAAGTCTTGCCTGGTAGCAGGACACATTCATAATCTCAGCACCAGGAGACGCTGGGACTGCACTACAAGACAGCCTATCCAACTCCAGGTTCAATGAGAGACCTTGTCTCAAAAAAAACCTCTTCAGAGCGACTGAAGGAGAAACCTCAGATTCACCGTTGCCCCTACATGTATCTGCATCCATGTGCACACACTCATGTGTGAAAAATGACTCGCTTGAGTGGCTGCAATCACAGGACAGTCTTTGGGAGGTAACTGTGAAGAGGGACAGAGAGAGGCAGAGCTACTCCGCTTTTCTTGCCCATCATTTCCTGTTGAGACAGGATTAAGTAGAAGCTATAGAGCGGGGTGGGCCCACAATGGAAGCCAGATGGCGAGTATCCATGAGCAGAAGACAGGGAAATGGAGGATAAAGCAAGGTTGGAGAGAAAGAGACAAGGCCTGACTCACTTATACAAAGAGTTTTTCTTTTCCTCTTGTTTCTGCTCTGCTGGCAACTCCAACTATAGCTGGTTCTATGAAATCCTTCTGGCTTCTGTGAAATCTTTGCACCTCCAAATTTCCTGCAAGAGGCCCTTCTGATCTTTGCTCTTGCAAATTTTCCGATGGATATATAAGCCTCAAATTCTTTATATCAATATTTTCCACTAAATATACCTAAGGTGGCTTCTTTCCCTTTCCCTGCCAAACCTGACTGATCCAAGAACGCTACCTCCATTAAAGATGGTTGCTTAGCCAAAAAGTGGTCTAAAGGAAACAAATCCAGCATATCTTTTTCCACTTGCTCTGATTAGAAGAGAGCTGTGCACAAAAGGGAATGTTTTCCTTTTGTTTCCATGGAGACCAGGATGTTGAATGAATGCTTATGAGAACTTACAATAACATTTAGTCATATTTAAGATAGCACAATCAGTCCAATACAAATGTGAGTATGTAATGCTAACTTTGGCAGAACAAAGAGAGGGTTTTGAAGGCAGGATTCCTACAAAGTAATAGTTCTTTTTAACTCTTCTTTTCTTCCAGCCAAAATCTAATAAGCGGATAAAAGCTAGACACAAGCTTGCAGATAAGAAAGTCTAATTATTTCAAAACAAATAAAAGTAAGGACTGAAAATAAATTAAAAGTTACTTTGAAATAAAATAAGAATTATCTGTAATCCACTGTATAAGTTTTGATATTCAATATTAATCCTATATTGATTTTGAAGAAAATTATCATATTTAATCTTATATTTTAACTTTTATTATTTTTCAAATGATCTGTATTTGAGTCTGTGTGTTGGTCCATGCACATGGCCCTAGAAAGCCAGACACATCAGCTCCTCTGGAGCTAGACTCACAAGAGCTGTTGAGCCACCCAAAATGCACACTGGGAACAGAACTTTGGTCCTCTGGAAGAGTAGTACATGATATTAACAAATGAGCGACCTCTTCAGCCTTACCTAACAACATTTAACTCTCTGTGTTGTTTTTCTTCCGAAGTCTGATAATCCTCTTGTTTACTGTGCTTCTTTTCTCTTTTCCATTGATGTTTGCATGCCGATTCTTCACATAACTGTCGGCTTTGGGATCTCCCATGCACTTGCCCAGTGCTCACAACCTCATCCGTGAAGCCAGGAAAGCACATCTGGGCACTTGCATGCCAATCATGGCTCCATCTCTGTGCGTGCTTTCCTCCTAACCTACCTAACGGGGTTCTCAGTTACTCTATCAGCCTAATATTCTAATGTATAGACAGGAAATGACAGTTTACTGCCAAAAATCTACAAGTTAGAAAAGTGACGTATGCCTATGGCTTCTATAAACTCTCTCTTCTTAACTCCAGACCCTCATGTCGTATTTGTTTTCAAGCAAATCTGACACCAGCTTTGGGGATATGCTCTTTCTCTGGCTTTCTGCAGTGTTGTTGTAGACTTCTGTGTGTGTGTCTTTTCTGTGAACTTGAAATTCTTTTTTCTACTGTTGTATTACAGGGTATGGGACCCCAGGCCTTATGCATGCTAGACAGGCTGTCTACCACCAAGCCCTAGATGTCTTATTATATATACTTCAATATATTATATGCTTCTATGAAGAGAAGGACTATAGCCTATCAATTTTGTTAGGTAGACAATTTACCAAGTAATTCTATGGAGAGACACCTGGATGTGTTGCAGCTTCCTGTATAACAGTGTGAAACTAGACATAGACTGTTTTTATATCTTCTTTTGTGGGATTCATGAACTGAGAGCTTTGCCTTCAAATTCTTTAACAGCTTTTCACACATGATATGCAATGGTGTACAGAACATGGCCTTATAGGCACAGAGGAAGAACCAAACTTATCAGTAATTTAGGATCAGATTATTCAAAGCCCTGTTGTTTCCATCCATGACACTTACTTGAAGAAGAACAATTCCACATACATTTTTTGCCCTCTGCTCTATTGGCTATAAACAGTAGGAATGCCCTGAAATAAAAACTAAAATATCTTGAGCTGTGAACACACTTTTCATCTTAGCAACTGAAAGCATTTTCCATCAAGTGCCCCTTTAGTCCAGGGATCTTTCTGGGCTTAGAAAAGACAACTAAGTAAGCATTGCTATATTCTTATTTATCTGATAAGCCTCTCCAAAGCACCTCTGAAACCCTCAAGAAAGGCTCTTAATTCCACTGAAAGCCAAAGAAAAATAGGCCACACCATCACATCACTTTCAACAGAGGCAAAAAGTAAAGGTGCTTTGAAGTAGGCCTGGGCCTGTCCAAGTAATTATCTGGAGCCTTCCAATGACATAGAGGCAATCTTCATAGAGCCTTCTGCTCCAGCCATGTGACAGTTATAGGCTGCCACGGTCTCTTGAATCTGTGTTGCCTTTAACAAGTTGATAAAAATGATTCATAAAGAAGATTTTGGCTACAGTTCCTATAACCTATATCCTAGGTATTGAAGAATGATGGTATTCAAGTTCATATTTAAATTGTACCAGTTCAACATAACATCTGTTTAAAGATATTTATTAAATTAAATGCTTATGTGTATTATGCTTGCATGTATGTTTATGAGCAACATGAGAACATTGCCCTCAGAAGAGGGCATCAGATGCTCTGGAACTGCAGGTACATAGGTTATTATTCGACAGCATATGGTTGTTTTGATCTAAATTTAATCCGCCCAAAGAATAATAGGCACAGTTAACCATTCTCCAGCTCCTCTACATAACTAACTTCTGAAACAGTTTAATTCATTCAGTCTTGGAAAACAGATTCAATATGTATTGAGTTTGAAGACATCAGCTAGCAGAAGGCAATTTGGTATTTTCCCACACTGTCCCACATGCTGGTGAAGGTGGTCAAAATTGAAATATCTTCATCTAGTTGACTTCCAATGAAATCTGGAGAGAACTTACCTTTTGGGTGCTCTTCTTTTTCCGAATCCATTTAAAGTTCATATTCTCATAGAACAGTTTTAAAGCCACAATAGCTTTCATTTTGTGTGTGTTTAACAGCTAGAGAACAAAAGAATTGTAAATACAAATTGTAGGACAGCATATCCTTTTATCCAGAGAACTACCACTTATGAGTTCATAGAGTCTTCCAGAATGATTTGGAGCCAGACTTTCTCAGTAACAAATAAATGGTGTTAAAAATGAGTTGAACAGCTTTATGGCTTGTTGGTCATTTTCTTGGTAATATCTCTGATCATTTCCAATTCTTGCACTCAAATTGAGTTTTCAAGATGGGAAATGGCATTGAACATTAAGGTAATAGGTTCAAAAATTGAAAGTGAGATTTATGTAACAAAAAAAGATCATTTTCAATTGGGTTAAAGCTCCGCATTTAATGAAAAAATGTTCTTGAAGAAATAACTACAGACTCAAGAGCTGATAATCAATTATGCAAATATTTGTTCCCCAAAGTGATTAAAATCTAATGCAACCATTTAATTCTAATGTGTAACTGACAAATTGAAGCTAATTGGAAATACCAAATTTTTAAAATTAAACTGAGAGAGCCCAGATGGTCTATCAAAAAAGAAAAACTTGGCTAAATTTTTTTTTAAATACTGTAAAATAATAAAGTCTGGCTTGATAGATAACGCCAGAAAGAGCTCATCATCTAGTTGAAATCATTTTAAAGAAAAATCATTTTAAAGAAAGAAATTGACTTAGAGATATGAGGAAGCTATGTTTTCTTGATTGTCATTAGTAGAGAAAAAATAGTGAATTTACATCCTGTATACTTTGTCATATATTTCATACTTCCTCTTGAATGTGGACTTGACATCTAAGAGTTCTTAATACAAATGTATGTATTAGTGTTTGACATGTCTTGATAAATGAGATATGTTATCAATATTATCTTTACTTTACCTGGAAAACCTTACTGAGTAATAAAACAGTAATATAATGATAGAAAACTATGTTGCCTCCTAGTGCGTATCCTAGAAACTTCCTAACTGTGTCTATGTACAAACATGTTGCCAGCATTCAGCAAGTCACATTTATTTCCAGATCTATTTTCTACAAGCACTTCATGAGGAGAGATGAATTAATGCTGTATTCATTTTGAAGAAGAGGAAAACATTTTTAAAGTCTTACTTCCCCCAGGTCATTGCTAGTAGCATTGAACTTTGAAGACTGTTAAGTTTCCAGCTTCTATTCCTTGAGGGCTCTGTAAAAGGGAGTTGACAGTATGGAAGTGATGCTGTGGATGCTCTCTATGGAAATGTCTTCATTCCTTATTTATAAAGTAATGTTCCCACTTAAAGGAACTACTACCTGCCTTTCCAGTTCTCTGAGTGGAGAAGTGATTCTCTATTAAAAACCCTTACCTTCTCTGTTGAGTGTCTGCTCCATCAGGCATGGTTGTGTTTGGTACACAGCATGAAGAGAAGAGGCCAAGGTAAATATGTAGCAGGCAGAGATAAAACAATGAATAAGAACAACATTTGGAATTTTATGAAGTTAGTATTTATGAGTGTGTGTTCAGATAGGAGGGAACAAAACTAAAATGCACATAGTAGGTGTACAGTAAGGAGGCCAGATTGGGATATTTCTCTTGATAGTGACTGGGCATTGTGTTTTGTTTTACATATCTGGATATTGAATTCAGAATGCCATAGCCATAGCTAGTGTCAGCTGTCAACTTGACTCAAAGTTAGAGTTAGCTGGAAGGGAAAGAAACACAGCTGATGGATTGCCTCCATTATGTGGTCAGTGATTATTTTTAAAACCCCTAATTGATATAGGTGGATATAGCCCAGGGATGTGAGCCTGGGATATATAAGAAAGGTTGCTAAAGGCTAATACTGGTGCATGCCTTCAATCCTAGAACTTAGGAGGCAGAGGCAGGCAAGAGAATCTCTGTAAGCTCAAGTCCAGCCAGGTCCACATAGGGAGTTCCATTCTAAACAAGGCTAGATAGCAAGATCCTGCATCAGAGAGAGATAGAGATAGAGACAGAGACAGAAACAGAGACAGAGAAACAGACAGACAGACAGACAGACAGATAGACAGACAGACAGAAATAGACAAAGAGAGACAGAGACACAGAGTCACGACTGAGATAAAGGAAGAGGAAGGAGAAAGAAGAGAAATGAAAGAGTGAAGAAGTAAGATAGGGAGGGAGGAATGGAAGGAGGGAGGGAAGGAAAGAAGAAAGGGAGGGAAGGAGAGAGGGAGGGAGGGGGGAAGTGAGCAGGAAAAGAACTCAGTAGCATTCTTCCTCATTCTTTGCCTCAGGTCCTACATCCAGGTAAATGCCTTGAGACCCTGCCTTGGCTGCTTCCTTTGATGATGGATTTTAACTTGGATGCCAAATAAACTTTCTTCCCCCAAGTTGCTTTTGGTCAGTGTTTTAACATGGCAACAAAGACACAAATGAGAACAAACATGCATACTAATCAAATGCTACACTTTTGAGCTATTCCTCCAGCCTTAAGAATACATTTGGAAAAATGATTAAAGGATATGAAACAATAATATGAATACTTCTCACTGTAAGAAACAAATGAACACACAAAACAAAGCAAAACAAAACAAAACAAACAAACAAACAAACAAACAAAAAAACAGTGAGACCAAGCATAGTAAACCTCCCTAATGCTATTCATCAGAGAAAATTAAGAGACTCCCAAAGCAATGTAGGCTACTGCCATTACCCTTGGATGCCTCCAAGAACTTGAAGGTAATTTATTTATAAATATATTTATATTCATTAAATTTATATTTAATAACCCTATTATTAAAGACATCATACATTTTGGACACAAAACTTTGAGGAATCAAGCTGTGACTATCTTGAAAACATCCTCCTTTAGGACTAGTTCTTACAGTCTCAGAGGCTCTATTAAAGATGCCAAAGGGTAAAAAACAAACAATAATTCTCTAACCACAAAAATAGCCAGCCCTACAAGATAGCCTGAATGGTACAATAATGGCATTATTATCACGGTGGTAATCAACAGTTGTCTAATTAAACTTAAGGCCTATTTAATAGGGAAAAAGTCAGCCTAGTACTGTAAACCTGTGAACTACCCATGGCTGGGGATGCCATAAATCTTAATGGAAAACCTACCACTACCATTGTCTTAAACCAATAAAATTTCTCACTGTATTGTAAACACTTACTCTTATAATGGAAAATAGGTGTAATTTTCACCACTTATCAAAGAAGCTTTCTTTTCTAGCAAATAGAGGGAGATACAGAGAGGTAAAACAGACCAAACTGAGATAAGTGACCAGTGTCTAGCCCCGATGTGTTCAACTACAATTCCATCCTGATACCTGGATCTCAATGATTATCAAAGAAGATGGGTGGAAATAAGAGGCAGAGGACTAGGACATTTGCTTCAAGATTCTGTCATTTGGCCATAACAGGGATGATGCACCCATAAAACCTTACAATATGTTTGCCTAAACATAATCTTCATAATAGGAACACCAGTTGAAATAGCAATGTACATAAGGGGTTACTGGTTGTCATGCCTAAAAAAAGGACCACATTTTAGGTCTGAACAGATACCCTGAACAGACCTTAGGTGCTAGATCTGTACCCAATCTAACAACACCAGAGGAAGCTGGACTACCAGGTGTTTGAACATGCCCAGGATCATAGGTAAGGAATTCACAACATCCATCCCAAACTGTGAGTAACTGGGATACCCTGGAATCTAGGTATGCAGGAAACCCCACCTGAACAGTAGCACAGGTTGTTCCAGTCTGAGCTAGTGTCCAGAGCAGACCTTGGGCCCTAGCTCTGCACCAAGTCATACAACACCCAGAGGAAGCTCCATTCCCAGGTACTCTACCATGCCCAGGATCATAGGATCACAGGAACTGAAGAGCTTGGTCACAATAGCATTTCAAGATCCCAGAGGCAGCTTGACTCCCAGAAGCTCTTACACCCAGGATCTCAGGATCACAAGATCACAGAGACAGCTAGACTCTGAGGAGTTATGACATAACCAAGATAACAGGAGGGACAGGCTCCAGTCAGAGACAGTAAGTACAGGTAACACTAGAGATAACCAGATGGCAAGAGGCAAGGGCAAGAATGTAAGCAACATAAACAAAGGCTACTTGACATCATCAGAACCCAGTTCTTCCACCATAGCAAATCCTGGATACTCCAACACACCAAAAAGCAAGACTCTGATTTTAAAATCACATCTCAATGATGATAGAGGACTTTAAGAAGGACATAAATAACCCCCTTAAAGAAATACTGGAGAACACAGGTAAACAGGTAGAAACCCTTAAAGAGGAAACCCAAAAATCCCTTAAAGAATTACAAGAAAACACAAGAAAACAGGTGAAGGAATTGAACAAAACCATCCAGGATCTAAAAATGGAAGGAGAAACAATAAAGAAATCACAAAGGGAGACTATCCTGGAGATAGGAAACGTAGGAAAGAGATCAGGAGTCATAGGTGCGACCATCACCAACAGAATACAAGAGACAGAAGAGAGAATATCAGGTACAGACGATACCATAGAAAATATTGACACAACAGTCAAAGAAAATGCAAAATGCAGTAAGCCCCTAACCCAAAACATCCAGGAAATCCAGGACACAATAAGAAGACCAAACCTAGGGATAATAGGTATAGAAGAGAGCAAAGATTCCCAACTTAAAGGGGCAGTAAATATCTTCAACAAAATTATAGAAGAAAACTTCCCCTTGCCTAAAGAAAGAAATGCCCATGAACATACAAGAAGACTATAGAACTCTGAATATACTAGACCAGAAAAGAAATTCCTCCCATCACATAATAATCAAAATATCAAATGCACAAAACAAAGAAAGAATATTAAAAACTGTAAGGGAAAAGGGTCAAATAACATATAAATGCAGACCTGTCAGAATTACGCCAGACTTCTCTCCAGAGACTATAAAAGCCAGAAGATCCTGGAATACAGAGTTAAACAAAGAATTTTCAAATAAGGAATCTCAAATGGTCGAGAAGCACCTAAAGAAATGTTCAATATCCTCAGTCATCAGGGAAATGCAAATCAAACAACCATGAGATGCCACCTCACACCAGTCAGAATGGCTAAGATCAAAAACTCAGGTGACAGCAGATGCTAATGAGGATGTGAAGGAAGAGGAATCCTCCTCCAGTGTTGGTGGGATTGCAAGCTGGTACAACCAATCACTTTTCAGAAAACAGACAGAGTACTACCTAAGGATCCAGCTAAACCATTCCTGTGCATATACTCCAAAGATGCTCCAACATATAACAAGGACAAATGCTCTACTATATTTATAGAAGCCTTATTTATAATAACCAGAAGCTGGAAAGAACCCAGATGTCCTTCAACAGAGGAATGGATACAGAAAATGTGGTACATTTATACAATGGAGTACTACTCATCCATTATAAACAATGAATTCATGAAATTCTTAGGCAAATGGATGGAACCAGAATATATTATCCTGAGTAAAGTAACCAAATCACAAAATAATAATAATAATAATAATAATAATAATAACAATTATTATTATTATTATTATTATTATTATTACATTATAACAATAATAATATCCCACATGGTGTGCACTCACTGATAACTGGATACTAGCCCAAAAGCTCAGAATACAATTCATAGGCCACATGAAGCTCAAGAAGAAGGAAGACCAAAGTGTGAGTGCTTAGGTCCTTTGTAGCAGGGGTAACAAAATACTGACAGGAGCAAATATGGAGACACAGTGTGGAGTAGAGTCTGAAGGAAAGATTATCCAGAGAATGCCCCACGTGGGGATCCATCCAATATACAGTTACCAAACCTAGACATTATTGGGGATGCTAAGAAGTGCATGTTGACAGGATCCTGATATAGCTGTCTCCTGAGAAGCTCTGCCAGAACCTGACATATGCAGAGTCAGATGCTTGCAGCCAACCATTGAACTTCTCATGGTGTCTCCAATGGAGGAGTTAGAGAAAGGACTGAAGAAGCTGAAGGGGTTTGTAACCCCATAGGAAGAACAGCAATCTCAACCATCCAGACCTCCCAGGGACTAAAACACCAACCAAAGAGTACACATGGAGGAACCCATGGCTCCATTCGCATATGTAGCAGAGAATAGCCTTGCTGAGCATTAGTGGGAGAAGAGGCCCTTGGCAACTGTGAAGGCTAGATACCTCAGTGTAGGGGAATGCAAGGGAGGGGAGGCTGGAGTGGATGGGTGGATGGGGCACACCCTAATAGAAGCAGGAGGAGGGGATAGAACAGGGTGTTTCTGGGTGAGAAATCACAAGAGTATAACATTTTTAATGTAAATAAATAAAATATCCAATAAAAAAAAAAAGAAAAAGGGCCACATATGATCAATTGCAGCTGGGAGAGGGAGATTTCCTCTTCTTCATAGATGGGCTCTCTGATAGGTTATCTAGTTCCAAGTGGTCAGTGCTTAATATAAGTATGTAAAAGTAACATTCAATGGGATCAGTGGGTTTTTTTTTTTATTTGTTTTTGTTTGGAGAGACAGAAAGAGAGAGAAAGAGACAGAGACAGAGACAGAGAGACAGAGAGAGACACAGACACAGAAAGAGAGAGAGAAGAGAAGAGAAGAGAAGAGAAGAGAAGAGAAGAGAAGAGAAGAGAAAAGAGGTAAAACAATATAAACTACAAAAGAGAGAACAGGTTCTGAAGTTAAGAGAGTTAGAGAGTATAGGAGATGAAGTGGGGAGAAGGGATAAAAATTATATAGATATAGCACCCATGTTGTATATGAAATTCTTAATATAATTAATTAAACAACAACAACAAAAGAACACTGAAGGGTACTCAAGATCATTGGCTGTTCTTCCAAAGGACTTGAGTCTTATTCCCAACATCTATGTTACAGCTCACAAAATTCTGTAATCTTGCTTCCAGGAGCATCCTTTTCTGGCCTTGAGGGTATCAGGGTCTCATGTGATATATAGACATATATGCACCAAAATACACACACACACACACACACACACACACGCATGCACGGAGAGAAGGAGGAAGGGAGAGAGGGGGGAGAAATTGAGGTAGGAAAGGAGGGAGGGAGGGAAAGGGAGAAGGAAAGGGAAGGGGAGGGGAAAGTGGAGAGGGAGGGAGTTTCTTAAAGAGCATTGAAAGAAAAGAGTGTAAGGAGTTAGCGTTGGGCCTTGCCTACCAGGTGCAGGAACAGGGAATTGTGGGTAGTGTACATAGCCGTGTGAGAGGACCATGAGATGAGTAAGAAGGAAATTCACTGATGGTGAGCAATTGTTGTCACCTTAGTCAGAGCTAAGGATTTGAGATTTTTCCCAAAGGCAAAATGAGAAAACATAACAAAATATTGAACAAAGGGAAAACCAATCTTTATATGACTTTTAGACAAGTGAAAGAAGAGGAAAATAGACTCAGTAATTCACAAAGAATTAGTGGATAGGGCCTCAGTGCTAGAGAAAAGCAACCTGGCCTCACTGTAGCTTTGCAGTTTGACATCAGAAAGAGTTTACAATGCTTGAATATGGATTGTGATTATAAGGAACTCAGGAAGGAGACAAAATGGAACCTAATGATGACTCCTTTTGGTCTAAGCAAATGAAAGAACAAGTTTGTCAAACCTCAGATAAAACACATCATAGGAGTTAGTAATTAGCCTCTGGAAAATTCCCCCAGAAAAATTAGAATACAATTCTCAAGAGTCCATAGAACTATATTTTTCCATTAAAATAATGTTTGCAACAGTCATAACAGTCATAATAGTCATAATGTTTGCAACAGTCATAAGTGTCGCTCCAAGGTCCATGTATTAAAGGGAATATTTCCAAGCCTGGTGCTTTTGAAAGAAGACAGAAACCTCAAGAGCAGGGAATCAACACGAGGGTTTTAAGACACTAGAGGGCGTATTGCTGGTAAGGTACCTGGAGAACCTTCTCCCTAGTTGTTTCTTCTCTGCCATATGGAGACCAGTTTTTTCCACTTTCCACTGCTACTCTGATGTACTGCTTGAGCCAAGGGAACGGGACCAACCACCTAACACCTCTAAGGCAGTGAGTGAATACAGACATTTTCTCTTCCAAAGTTGACTACCTTGAGTATTTGCTATGGTGTTTAAAATCCAATTAACATACAGCATTGTTACTTAAAATTGAAGTCTTGTCTAAAAATAAATGTATTAATACATATTCTTCCTAGGAATTCCTACTTGGTACTCTTGGGAATATGCCACTGTGTGTCATCTGCATGCACATAGTGAGCAAATGACTTCTCCTTTAACTATAGTAAGTTGATATCAGCATAGTCAGGCACTTATTAGCTGATACAAATTCACAGAAGTAATCACTTACATTATTTCTCTGTTGAAATTGGTTCTTAAGGTCATGGGCCATTACCTTCCTGTTCAAACAATTCCTAATCATGTCCTATCGCTCCACTACATCCTAATTTCTATCCATTATAGAAACTCAAAAGCACTGCAAGCAAGTGCAATTTAGAGATTTTATTACATCCTAAACTACACAAGTACATATTTCTGGTATTAGTTTACTCTCTTTTTATATATTTATCGATTCAAGTTTACTCTCCCACATGAACCAATATGTCTCAGACTACATAGATATGATTATGTGAATAGTTCTGCCTGTTTCCACTGTAGGTATCTTTTTTCCATTCTTTAAGATTATATTTTCTTTTTAGATTTATGGTATATGTTTAGACAAAGATATGTTCTGATCTAATAAGAAAATATAACCAAGCAATATAGACTATATTTTCTGATGAGAGAAGATATGGAAGTTCTCATAATAAAATGGAAATGTAACATATAAGAGCACAAAGGGGGAATAGTGGAAGTAGACTTAAGAGTAATGTACTGATCTGTAAGTGCTACATTTAATGAAAGTGTTACATCTCAGAGCCAGCAGCATCCTTGGTAATAACCTGATAATGCAACTCAAGGTCTTAACAAAAAAAACCAAACAAAATCCATCCAACTGGTGAAAGAACAGTAAAAACTCAATCCAAAGACAAAAGGATGGAGGAAATAAGAGGGAGAGATCCTAAGATTAGAGATGGAAAGGAAAATATAAAAACAGATAACTAGAGATACTGAAAATCATTAGAGACATTGCAAAAGTACTATAAAACACTTTAAATCACACACACACACACGCACACACACACACACACACACACACACACACACAAAACACTGCTTACAAAATTTAGCCATAGGATATAAAATCAGAGTAGGATTGGTATGGTAATAAAAAGTTGTTTCCCAACAATAGAAACCCTGACTCTCAAAGAATTCAGAGATGATTTTTTTTTTTACTTTAAAAGAACTGACATCAATTTTCTTCTAACTAATCCATAAAATAGAAAGGAAAGTATTTTTTCCAAGCTCATTCTACAAAGCCAATATTATCAAGATGACAAAACTTGATAAGAACATACTAAAAAGTAAAACAGAAAACTATAGAACTATATTCCTAATGAATATGTATTCAATAAATAATTGCAAACCAAAGTTAATAACACACTGAAAATGTAATATACTGTACCCAAAATGGTTTTATTTAGGGATGGAATTATGGTTCTACATATGCACATTAATAAATGTTTGATAGTACAAGAATATAATCAAAGATCAAAATAATAAAAGCATTTAAACAGGTGCAGAAAAAGGACTTAAATAAAATTGAACATGACTTCTTGATAAAAATCCTGATGAATGTTGATATAAAGGTTTATGTTTTCATCTAATAATAGCTACATACATTACCAACATTTTCCCAGTGGGGAAACCTGAAACCATTTTCTCTAAAATCAGAAGTGATACAAGAATACCAGGCTCATTGTTCTTTTTTAATATACTGGTTGATGTCTTTATATCCAGATTGTAAAAAGAAAGAGAAGTACAAGTCAGAAAGTATCATGTCAAATGACCTGTTTGCAGATGATGTGATCCTGTATCTAAAAGGTGATAAATAGTCTACCTAAACTTACCAGGATATCAAAGACAGAAAGAAGACACTAAGTTAGGAGAGGGGGTGTTGGAGAAATGCATGAGAACCTGGATGCAGAAAAAAGGAGTTATTTGATAGTATTTCAGTGTGTGTGTCTGTGTGTGTGTTTGTGTGTGTGTGTGTGTATGTAATTTTAAGATATTCTATCTTAAAATAGATAAATGAAGTAAAATAGATGGATACAAATTCAGCATATAAAACAAATCAAAAGCTGTTCTATACTCTAGTAATGAACTTGTTGAGAAAGAATTTAAGAAATCAATAATTTGATTTAAATTTAAATCATAAATTTAAAATTTATGATTTTAATAATAATTTCATTATTATTATCTGAATTATAATAATTTAATTCATTTTATGAATTGATTTAAAATCATTTATTTAATTTAAAAATTAAATTAATTTAAATTATTATTTTAATTAAATTAATTAAATTAAAATAATAATTTTAATTTATTTTAAATAAATTAAATAATTTAAAATATTTTTGATTTATTAAAATCAAATTCATTTTAATAAATTTAAAAATATGAAAAAGAAGAATCCTCAGAAAATTCCTCACTGTGGAGAAGCCGTGATATTCCCCAGGCCTGCGCAGAAGCTGGGACTCTCTCTTGTTTCTCAGGCTCTTGGGCACCCCAGGTGCTGCTGGAGGCCGTGGAAGAGCTGAGAATGGAGTGGAAGCCCACGGACAGGATCTAGCCAGGGCTAAAGGGGACAAGAGGGGAGAGCTCCAGCTGATCCCACCAGGAGGAGAGTCCTTGGCTTACTCTGTGAGCAACTTGGCTTAGTGAAGGCTTTCTGCAGAGGACTAGGCAGCCAGCTCTTTAGGCAAAAGCTCCCCATGGTGGTTCCTGATGGAGACACTCCATGGTTTAAGGCATTTATTGTCATGAAGGATAATGGTGATAAGTAAAACCATACCCCACTTTCTCAGGGCAGGCCTGAGGTTAAATACATTTTACAAGGAGAACTGTCTGGGAAGGGGAGTTTATCATCGGCTAAGCCTCCAGGCCTTAGCCATTAAAATGGAGATCTGTCTTAAGGCCACATGACCTGTGGTCACATCCCTTACCTATGGAGGGGCTTAAGGTATCGCCCTTATGTGACTGATGGCCACAGACCTATGGATAACTGTGGCCTCATGTCAGGAGCCTGGTATCCAGGAGCATGGCAAAATGCCTATTGGCCTTACAGCGTTATCCCCTGCAGGGTCAATGGGATTTCCAACCCAGCTCAACCAGAAACCAGGCTGCTTTTCACAGTACTACACCTAACCAAGTAATTGAAAATCTACTACAATAAAAAAATTACATAACATTAAAGAAAGGCATTTATAGAAAGACCACTTAGTTTATGGCTGTAAGAAAAATTAATATTGTAAAAATGTTCAAACTACAAGAAGAGTATACATATTCAATGCAAGCTCTATCAAAATATAAATAGCATTCTTCACAAAACGTAGAATGAATATCCTAAAATTTGTATAGAAGCACAAAAGTCGAAATAACCGAGACATTCTTGATCAGAAAGAACAATGATGGAGATATAATAATATCTGAGCTCAAATTATACTACAGAGCTATAGTAACAAAACCAGTATGGCACAAAACAAGCACATAGACCACCTAGACAGAGTATAAGAAACAAACTAAACCAATCCCTATGGGTTAGGTTAAAAGATGATTCTAAACACAGATTCCAAAAACACAGTTAGCCAAAGGACAACATGTTCAACAAATCTGCGAAAACTGGATATTCATGTACAGATTAATGATATTTGGTTCTCATTTTACATAAAAGCCAATTCAAAGTCAATACATCTTCATCTAAGATGCCAAACCGTGAAACTATACAGGAAAAAATAAGGGACATATTTCAATGTATTGGTACAGGCAAAGATCTCATTAACTCTAATAACTGGAAAAATAAAAGCAACATTAAGCAAGTATGACTTCATCAAATATTATATATCAAATATATAATATTTGATATGTATAATATACATATTAGATGTGATATATCAAGTAATATATATCAACAGAAACAAGTAGATTGAACAGACAGCTTATAAAAGGGCTAAAAATTTTGTCAGTGCCTCATCTAACAGAAAAATAATATCTAGAATCCATAAATAACTCTAAGCCCTTTCATGTGCATATTATATTGCTGTATGTCCTAAGTTCCAGATAGCTACAAGGATTTAACATTTATCCTTCTGAGTGTAGATCTTGCTTGGGTCAAGTTCCTCCTTTCTGTCTTTATTCCAGGCTATTCTGGGTTAGAGACATTTAATTTGTAACATGGTATCTTCAGAGTTTGTGATTGGGTTTTGTTTCCTAAGGGTTCAAAACTAGGGGTTTAATATGAATTTTAGGAGAGACATTGAACATGCCATGATGAATTGTTCTTGGACTGTTAAAGTTCTGGAAACTACTAGGTATGGGAGGGATGTTTTGTATTAGGAAATGAACATGAACCTTTGGGGATTAAAAGCAGAATGCTAAGAGTTGTACATAAATCTTGAAAAATGTTTGTAGTGAATACTTGGCCCCAAGATAGTGGAATTATTTTTCAGAGATTCTGAAAATCTTTGGAGGTATGATTAAGCTACAAGAATCAGGTAACTGGATTTAACAATACTGGGGATCCTGTTTTATTACAGAAGCCTCTGTATCACTTTCTATTCTTAACCTTTGCCATGTGGTGAGTAGCTTCAGCCACAGGTTCCTGAACTGTATGTTCTGCAGCACCATGGGCCAAGAATCAACAGAGCAAAGGACTGTAGAGTGAAGTCTTTGAAACTATGAGCCAAAATAAACCCTCCTTTAAGTTGTTCATGTAAAGTATGTTGTCACACTGAAAGAGAACTGTCCTTAAACTCCTTGGTTTAGAGTTATGATGCTGAAGGCTTAATATTAGTAATTTGGTTTTCCATTCATATTTTGTTAACAACTCTGTTAGCTACCATGAAAACCCTTACTGTTCCACAGGGATGGCAATTTTTCTGCTTTACTTTATGGGAAGTTGTAGTACTGCATATGCTGGGGTTTCACAAAGAGCTCACATGATCTACTCTATATATCTAGAGTTTTAAAAGTAACAATAGTGTCATAACAAATCAATTTTTTGTATAGATTTTTATCTCCTCCAAACAATGATCCATGATTTCAAAGACAGAAATCAATAGAGCTGGGAGCTAATTCATAAAACATTCTTATTATATGCTCAATTGAAACCAGAGCAAAATTTGTACTGTAGCTGAATAAATAGTGATTGTGGCTAGACAGCTCATTTAAACAATAGAAATGTCAGTGTTCTTTAATACATAAAAATAATATGTTTGAGGGTCATAAAGCAAATGAATATCATAGAATATTAGATTTAATCTAATTTTTACATAGTTATATTGGTAGCAACAATAATAATTTAGCTAATATCACTGTAAATTAGATATATAGCTGTTTTATTTATTTCAGATTTTCAAAAGTTTGTGACACATAGTGTTGGTAATATTTATGTATGGAAAAGTAAGATTTAGATAACTGGCTAAGGTTGCCCAGCTCATTAGTAAAGAGCAGCCCAGTCTTTAAAAGACAAAAATTCATGAAATTTTAACATATATTTTCTCCTATTTGTGTTGCCATAGTCACTTCATTTGTTTTGCATTCATTATATAATTTCTCCCCCCACATGTTAGCATAACTACATGACAGTACATTGAAAGATACCCTTCCATTCTTCAAAGCAGAGAGTCCATTTCTAAAGAGACAAATGTTCTTCTGTGGGTAACAGTTTTACCCTTACCCTTAGCATTCGAAAAGCTAGATTCTACAAACCTCCAGATAAATTCATTTTTTTATATTGGGGTTTTATGTAACATGTCATATCCATCTGGAAGAATACCCGTGTTCAGGCTGCACAGGATGGAGACACTGCTTGCTATATACTTGGTGAAGCAGTATGCTAAGCCATTTGCAAGAGCAGCACTCCTAAGGAGAATATTGCCTGGGAAGAACACATCATCCTGGACCAGCATTCTTGGCACAAGTGCACCAAGTGGAAAGTCCCTGGATTTCCGAATATTTTTCAGTTTCTACTGAGACAGAATGATATGAATATTTTCCTCCATTTTTCTTCATGGAAACAGATAAGCCTTCGCCTACTTAAAACACAGTTTACAGATAGCTGCTGTCACTGACTTTGACAATTCTAGCAACTCCCACGTAATGACAGCCATGAAATTTATCTAAAGAAATTACCCACCTCCTCTCTTATCCCCCATACACAGATACATGCAACCCACAGTACTCTCAGAAATCAACTGAAAATTAAGTTTGAACTTTAAAGTTTATATTGACTAGTAATTGTGCTTCTCAACAGACTGTAACTCAGAAAATTTAAAATATTTCTATCAAAAACACTTGTTAGAAATTCCAGTGAGCCTATAGGAAGGAGATACCTGCAAGAGTAGTCACTCTGTACCTGGCCTCCTCCTTCCTGGTGGCTTCCCAGTATTGCAAGTAGAAGGAGGAGAAGAGAACTCTATTCAGGAAAACTCTGGGTCAGGTCTATTAATTTGCTAGGTTTTCTGGGTAAATTTTTTTCTTATCCACAGAAATCTGTGCCTTTGTTTTCTCAACATGATGTTATTCTTTGAGCCAGGGCCTCACTTTGTAGCTAAGGTTGGACCTGAATTTCAGAGCTCCCTTGACCCTCAACTCACAGTTCTCCTACCTCTGCATTCCAAGGTCTGGGATTGTAACTGTACATCACAATATCTGGCGCTTGACATAAAAATGATTCATCATAATCCTTGCTTACTTTTCTTTTTAGAATTGCTTTGAAAATATACATGAAATATATACATGAAACATATACTGACATGCATACACCACACACAGACAATCAGACAGAAAGACAGAAAGACAGACAGACAGACAGACAGACAGACACACACACACACACACACACACACACACATATCCGGGAATACAAAGAGAAATCAATTACTTGTTATTTCTCTTCTCAGATCTCAAATGAGCAGTGATAGCCCCCAGCAGATAAGGAGGACTCCTCTATAAGATCCCAGGATCCCATCTCTTGCCCAAACCCAAAGCATGCTATTGAATACGAATATTAGCATTAACTCCATTTCTCTCCTTTCTAGCTATCAACTTATGATTTGCATTTGGAGAAAACTCCTATACTTTTCTTTTTTTTTGTTCTTTTTTTGCTTTTATTTTTACATTTGTTCTTACAATTCCTAGATAAAACAAAAGAAATTGCAACTTCAGAGCATTGGGGAATGGTGGTAAGAAGAATCTGTAGGGTTATGACCATACATCATTACATATGTACATAGAGAAACGATATGTGGTGGTTGCCGCTAAACTGAAATATTCCATCCCAAGGGGAAGAAGATCATGAGACTCAGTAAATAAGCAAGCATCCCATGTCTGGGTATGCTGAAAACTGTAACATAGAAGTTTCACAAAGCCCCACCCCACCCCCAAAGTCATAGATGCAGTAAACAGTGACTGGAGAGAGAAGGAACTGCAATCTGTCCAGCTGCAAACTGCAGACAGAACTCCAGGGTTGCTTTTCTGTGAGTCCACATCTCTTCCTTTGCTCAAATCAGCCAAGAAAAGTTCTTAAACTAGGAAGCAGCAGTCCTCTCATTTGCCTCTCCAGTGTTGCTCACATTAGCTCTTCAGCATGCCCTCACCTGTGTCATCTTCCTGGAAAATGACTGAGATCCTCAAGCCTATCTTATTATGGGAAATGAAATGCTTAAAGGAAATAGAAGTGATCACATGTCTGATGAGACATTCATGAGTCTTTGCTGCCAAGGTCCCAAGAGCAAAGCCCAATGCCTCTACCAAAGTCTCTAGAGCAACATCTCATTCTGAGCAAACCTGCCCTCCTGCTTGTCAATCTAACTATTTCCTCATGATCTAGTTATTTTTTTGCTTGCAAGTGAAATTCTTTCATAGTTCCATGCAATCCTGCACAAGTATAGGCATATCTGTATACTCTATATGGCTGTCAGTATAGAATAAGCTTGGAAGGAAACAGTATCTCTAAGCAGTGGGTAAGCAGATGAAACTTAGTCATGAAAAGAAAAACGTCCATTTCAAGGACATTTCTTCTAATAACCATTATAGAGTACCATACCTCTCAAATTCATATGGAACCCCTGGTCCATAGAGTGAAGCATTGGGAGAGGAAGACTTTGGGAAGATAACCCATGAACTCAGCAGGTTTGACGCCTCCTGGTAAGATTGCTGTCATGTGTAGAATGTCTAGCATTGGAGGGGAATATCAGGACAGAGAAAAAGGAGGGAGGTGATTGGAGAATGGGTGGAGAGAAGGTTTATGGGACATATGGGGAGGGGGCATCTGGGAAAGGGGAAATCATTTGGAATGTAAACAAAGAATATAGAAAATAAAAATATTTAAAAAAAAAAAGAAAAAGAAAAAGACCAGTATATTCCCTTTCTCCATCCATCTTGTGAAACCATAGCTGGGAGGCAGCTATGGGAGCTAACATGGGGGGGGGGGGGGCGGGGGGAGGCGGGCTCCTTTATCCTGAACTCCACAGCCTCCAGGACTGGGAGAAATCAGTTCCTGCCATCAAACCAGGTACTCTGGTGTCATTTGTGTTGACATGCCCAAAACTGACAGGAACAAAGAATACAAAGTAGAATGATACAGAGACTCTTTATAAGACAACTTAATTTATCAGTGACTGCATCCCACTGAGAAGTGGATATTAGCCCAGGAGCTCTGAATACCCAAGACACAATTCACATATCAAATGATTCCCAAGAAGAAGGAAGGAGAGTGCCCTGGTCCTGGAAAGGCTTGATGCAGCAATGTAGGGGATTACCAGGACAGAGAAATGGGAGGGGCTTGACTGGGGAGTGGGCAGAGGGAAGAAGGCTTATGGGACTTATGGGAAGGAGGGAACCAGGAAAGGGGAAATCATTTGGAATGTAAACAAAGAATATACAAAATAATAAAAAATTTCTAAAAAGACAACTTAATTTGTCAAAAAAAGATTTTATAGCACCATTGTCCCACATTGACCAACATTACAGCTAACCTGTCATAATGATCATTGTCTCATACAAGAATTGATGATATATTCAAAGTTCAGGCTTAACAAAGAATAATTTAGATGTCACATTCCTGTAGTGCCCTTAGTCAGGAGCCTGAGGCACAACAATCAAGAGCTCAAGGCCAGACTGGGTTATTTAGCCAAATCCTGCCTCAAAATAATAACAATAGTTGAATTATATAACAATACTGTATTTGGTAGTTCTAATAATTTTATATCTTATACATTACTATATTTACACAGAATACTGATATTTTATAAATGTAATGAGTACAAAAAATCTATAGTTGCTTTGACATTTTTGCAACAGTTGAAATTGCTTTCTAAGACTGCTCTAGAGTTTAGTTTGTATAAAGGTGGGTCCTTGTTTTAGCCACTGTTTACTGCTGTCAAGAAATCAAGGCAACTCTTATAAAAGAAAGCATTTAATTGGGGACTTGCTTACACTTTCAGAGGTTAATCCATTATCATCATGTTTGAGAGCCGGGCAGAATACATGGCACTAAAGCAATGAGAGAGAGAAAAAGAGACAGAAAGATGGCGGGGGTGGGGAAAGAGAGAGAGAGAGAGAGAGAGAGAGAGAGAGAGAGAGAGAGAGAGAGAGAGAGAGAGAGAGAGAGAGAGAGAGAAGGGAGGGAGGAGGAGGAGAGAGGAAGAAGGAGAGAGAGACTAACCATGGAATTGGTGGGCTTTTAATATGTCAAAGCCCACCCACAATAACTTATACCAACAAGGCCACACCCACTCCAAAAAGATACTATACTTTCTAAATCTTCTAAACCTTTCAAACAGTTCCAGTCTCTAGTGATTAAAATATGTGAGCCTACGGAGGTCATACTCATTGAAACCATCACAGTCACAGAGGTGGATCAGAAGGGCACTCACTGTTCTTTCAGAAGACCTCAGTCCAGTTCCCAGCATCTATGGTTAGTGGCTCACAATTGCCTTTTGCCTCTAGCCCCAGGAGCTCTAACACCCTCTTCTGACTTCTACTAACACATGCCCACTGGTGGCACATACTCCTACAGACATATACTCACATACTTTGAAATAAATTTATATAAAAAAACGACAATGTACAGATCAATGGCTACAAATAATAATGACCACAAGTATAGGAACATCCTGGACTTCCTTTTAGGTTTCTGTCCAAAGCCCTTATCATTTTCCTCAACAATGTTTCTTATCTTGCCTGCCCAACTCTGCTCCTGAAGTCATGCAAAGTCAATGTAAGTGGGACTACCAGACCCTCAACATTATCAGCACAGTCGTAGATTGACCCACAATGTCTACTTAACTATAGGAATGCTTTTGGATCTGTCCAAAAATGGTTGCCACAAGACACGTGTGTTCAAAGTCAGTGGTTTCATATAGGCACAGTGTCTTCTGCAAGAACTCACAGGAGTTCGTTGACATTTTGGAGTCCATGAGTCAACTCACATCACTTTGAATGAAAAGCCCTATGTCAGTCTAAACTAAAAGGAAATGGTCCGTATTTCAAGCATGATATATAATGATTTTATTTTACTATTTTTATTTACTACTACATTTCACTTACTATAAATCACCATGCCCAATTTCCATCATAATAGTAACATTAAGAAATGTTCCTCACTTAGGATGATATTTTTCAGTTCCAACCATTTGCCTAAGAGTTCATGAATTCATTGTTTTTAATTGCTGAGTAGTATTCCATTGTGTAAATATACCACATTTTCTGTATCCATTCCTCCATTGAAGGACATCTGGGTTTTTTCCGGCTTCTGGCTATTATAAATAAGGCTACTATAAACAGAGTGGAACATATGTCCTTATTGCATGCTGGGGAATCCTCTGGGTATATGCCCAGAAGAGGTATAGCAGTGTCCTCTGGAAGTGTCGTGTCACTTCTGAGGACCCTGCCAGACTGAAGAACTGCCAGACTGATTTCCATAGTGGTTGTACCATCTTGCAATTCTATCAGCAGTGGAGGAGTGTTCCCCTTTCTCCACATCCTCGCCAACACCTGCTGTCTCTTGAGTTTTTAACCTTAGCCATTCTGACTGGTGTGAAGTGAAATCTCAGGGTTGTTTTGACTTGCATTTCCCTAATGATTAATGATGTTGAACATTTCTTAAGGTGCTTATCAGCCATCTGAAGTTCTTCAGGTGAAAATTCTTTGTTTAGCTCTGCACCCTATTTTTTAATAGGGTTATTTGGTTCTCTGGGTTCTAACTTCTTGAGTTCTTTGTATATATTGGATATTAGTCCTCTGTCAGATTTAGGGTTGGTGGAGATCCTTTCCCAATTTGTTGGTTACTGTTTAAGCCAATCACAAAGAATATACATGGAATGCAATCACTGATAACTTGATATTAATTAGCCCAGAAGCTCTGAATTCTCAAGACACAATTAGCATATCAAATGATACCAAAGAAGAAGGAAGGAGAGGGCCCTGGTTCTGAAAAGACTTGATCCAGCATTGTAGGGGAGTACCAGGACAGAGAAGTGGGAGGGGGTGATTGGGAAATGGGCAGAGGGAAGAGGGCTTATGAGACCAATGGGGAGGGGAGAACCAGGAAAGGAAAAAGCATTTGGAATGTAAACAAAGAATATAGAAAATATAAATAAATAAATAAATAAATATAGAAATGTTCCTTAATTTCTTACACCTTATTTGCTTTGCTTGACTGCCTTTGCCTTTTAGTAAATAAGTTTTATAATGTAGAACAATTTTAGTTCACAGTGAAAATGAGTGGGAGGCACAAATGGATTCCTACCCTGTTTCTTCCTCACCCAGGCATAGTCTCCACCACTGTGACCATTACACAGCCCATGGCACACTTGCTACAGTCGGTGAACCACATGGACACATTGTCACCCAAGAGCTCCAGTTTGCCTTACTTATCTTTACAACAGTATAGTATTTATATTTATTGGATTTGAAATACATGATATTTATTTGTCATTATTTACTAGCATATGGACCAGAGAAATGTTAACCTTGCAACCTTTAGTTTATTTATACTTACCCAGTTTTACCTATCCACATCATATTGCTGAAACCATACATTATATAACCTTCACTGATGTCATTTAGTAATGTGGCTAAGGTTGCTTTGTGGCTTGACTTATTTTAATTCATGTGTAAGAAACGCTGACTTCTTTGAAATTTGTTACAATCCATTAATCGCCTTTGCTTAGTAATGTTTTTGAGTAGTTATTGTTTATTTTTCTGTTGCTTTGTTTTGATTTGTTTTACTAGAAATAGGTTTGTTCACATCATCTCTTCTTATATGTAATGGCTGGTTCTATCTTGCAACTAATTAGTCCAATTTTATCTATCAAATTTGTGAGCATATCATTGTACATTGTTCCTTTATTACCATTTGTCTGGCAACCTCCATTCATTTATAATGTTAGTGATTTGTGTCTTTTTCATTGTGTTCATCCCTAGAGGATATAAAATTTATTGGAATTAAAAGAACTACCTTTTATTTCACTGAAAAGTCTCAATTGGTAGAAGTTTGTTTCAATTCCATCAATCTATGCTTGAATTTTCTCACTTCTTTTCTTCTGCTTAATTGGGATTGCTTCCCTTTTCCTTTTCCACTTCGATAGGATCTCAGCTTAGATAACTGCTTTTAGCTCTTCCTTCTGTTCTCATAGGAGTTAAACATCCCTACTCTGGAATTTGGAAATCTGAAATGCTCCCAAATTTGAAATGTTCTTAAACCAAAGCTGATGCTACAAGTAGAAATTTCCATCCCCAACCTTCCGTGACAAGCCACAGTAGAAATGTGAATGGATAATACACGGCACAAAAAAAATAAAAATCTGCTTGACCCATGGAAACCAACGCATCCTTTGTATGCCAGTTGAAAATTCTCCATAAAAGCTTGCTGATGAAGGTAAATAATTGACACTTCTTCTAGTTTAATGTGTCAATGGCCCTTTCTCCACAAGAACGAAAGGCTTGCTGTGTGTGGCATCAGCCATACATTTTTAATGGTGATGGTGTTGCTGTTTCTTCTCTTCTTTTGAGGGTATTTTGTTGGTTTGTTTGCTTTCTTCCTTGCTTGTTTTGTGATGTTCTGCTTATTATCTTCTCCATGGTATGTAAGCATTGAAAATGTAGAAAAGACCTCAGATGTTCTGATAAAAATGATAAGAAAGGAGACTCAAAAGGTGAATCATGGTATGCACTCACTAATAAGTGGATATTAACCTAGAAAACTGGAATACCCAAAACATAATCCACACATCAAATGAGATACAAGAAGAAAGGAGGAGTGGCCCCTGGTTCTGAAAAGACTCAGTGAAGCAGTATTCGACAAAACCAGAACGGGGAAGTGGGAAGGGGTGGGTGGGAAGACAGGGGAAGAGAAGGGGGCTTACGGGACTTTCGGGGAGTGGGGGGCTAGAAAAGGGGAAATCATTTGAAATGTAAATAAATTATATCGAATAAAAAAAGTAAAAAAAAATGATAAGAAAGGGGAAGAGCATTTCTGTTTTTCACTGGCTTAGAATGATCAAGCCATAGGATAAACAAAACCATGGTTTAAGGGTAGAATGTCATAGAGAAGAATATGTAGACAGAAGGAGTACTCTGGAGCCTGAAAAAACATAAAGTCCTATGATAAATATAATGAACAGAAATTAAGAAAAACTAGAAAACCTGTACCTGTAGCTCGAAGGAACATTCTGTTTTCCACTGATTCATTAGCATTGCCATAAACATGTCATCTAACAACATACTAATCTTCAAACAAGCCACGATTCACTATGTCAAAGTGAAAAGAAGCTGAATAGTCAAGAGGTTAGTTTCAGAAAATTAAGAAAACAAAAACGATATTGAATATTTACAGATTCTAACAGTAAATCTTTTCCAATTGTGCAGCGGTGAGAAAAGTCATTGAGGACTTGGCCAATGTCATTACCAATGAAAATCTGATGCCAGAGCAAGCCTAGAGCACTGATACGAGAGCAGTTTGGATTTCAGTGCTTCCAATAGACACTGAATATGGCCAATGGGAAGTCTCAATTGAGTGAAGAAAGCCAAGAATGCTGTGGGCTGCACTGAGCTAAGACACCAGGCATTCATCACAGCAAATTTGCTGGGGAATGTGAAAGGCAGTATTCTAGCTGTCTTCCAGGAGTGGACTTCTTGGGGGCATGATCAAGCTAACAGAGAACTCAGCTTCTCCGGGACATCATTTCAGATTGCTTTTATAAAAAGCAATGTCTATGGCTCATGTTCACCACATGGAAGCAAGGCTGGGTGAGGACTGCATAGCTTGTGATTCCTTGAAAGCTGCCCTGCTCATCTCCAACTAAAAAAAAAATCTCACAAAAGTTGTATCTCTGCCATGTCTCCAAAATGTGACTATAAATTCAGCTGTGGAATTAAGACATACTTATGACAATGGAAGGTAAATATGAGAGAAGCATGCAAGCAGTAAGGAACAGAGGGGAGAGTGTGTGAGGTTTGCAAGGGGTTCACTCTGAGGATACCAAGCGTGATCTTGGTGATGCATGAAATATAATAAAAGATGAAGTTTTGCATGTGGTCAGAGACTGTACGTGATGAATGAAGCGATACCTCAAGGGATTCCAAGTATCAGAAGTGATAAAAAAAATAACACCAGACCTCCTTACATATGCAAAAATATACCTCAAGGCACATCAATACACTAGAGAAAATAGATATTGAAGCATTTTTAGTATTGGTAAATGAGGGTCCATTTTTAGGTCTCTAAATAATGACAACATAGCCCAAGTGGTTCATCATCAAATGGTCATTATAGAAGACAGTATTCACACAACAGGAAAGGTGTCTAGAAGTCACATGGTATGGTGTGGGGTGTGTATATTGAAGGATTAGAGCAGTGAGCATATC
Source organism: Apodemus sylvaticus (assembly GCF_947179515.1). Taxonomy (NCBI): domain Eukaryota; kingdom Metazoa; phylum Chordata; class Mammalia; order Rodentia; family Muridae; genus Apodemus; species Apodemus sylvaticus. The sequence goes on along the minus strand of NC_067475.1, from coordinate 26,107,430 downwards.
ACAATGACAATCCTAAAAATCTCGGAGACATCCCAGATCAAAACTACTTTAATAAGGTAGATGAGTGATGGGAACATGAACATGTCATTGAAAGATGGCATATCATCTCATTTCCAAAGGAACTTCTTTACCCTTCAGTTACTTTAGACATTAATGCTCACCTGAAAATAAAACACAAGAAGTGCTCACCAGCCTTGTAACCAATACAGGGCATGAATAAGCAGAGCGGGAAGCTGCCGTTGCTTCCTTCTGCCGTGTAAGAGTGAGTGCAAGCATCCTGTCCCTGCCCCTGTGCTGGGCACTTAGCTTGAACACATCTTAACCCCTGTGCTGCTACTATGCTGTATTGTTACAATTAACTACCTGTATGGGAAGAAGTGTTGAAAGATGATTGCTTTATTGCTAACATGTGAATTCAAAGTTAGGAATGATAGTGATGACAAACAGCCACAGATTGCCCACACTAGGGGAGGAACACCCTCACAATCTGATGGCTCAGTCTCTGTAAATTTAGTCTCAGGTATAGAAACATTTTAAAATATATTGTGAAAAATTTATATGGAGCAAAATAACTTTACATTTATATGTGAGTTCCACCCCAAATATTTCAATAATTATGAAATATTCTGAAATCAGAATCACTTCTAGCCTCAAGCTTTTTGATATGGGATAATCAACATGATTCATGATGAAACAGAGACTCTAAAAAGAACTTACTTTTCAATGAAAATGATAAAAAAGATTACAAAGGCTGGAGACATGGCTTAGCAGTTAAGAGCACTGCTGCTCTTCCAGAGGACTGGTTCAGTTCCTATAGTCCTAGTCCTATCAGGTGATTCATAATTCCCTCTAACTCCAGCTCCAGAGGCCCTATGCCCTCTTCTGGCTTTCACAGAAACCTGGGCATACACAATGCACATACACTCAGGCCCACACACATACACACAAGATAAATCTAAAAAACTTTTGTTTAATTTTTTTTTTCACATAATTTTTTTTTTATTTTTTTTTATTTGATATAATTTATTTACATTTCAAATGATTTCCCCTTTTCTAGCCCCCCCCCACTCCCCGAAAGTCCCGTAAGCCCCCTTCTCTTCCCCTGTCCTCCCTCCCACCCCTTCCCAGTTCCCCGTTCTGGTTTTGCCAAATACTGTTTCACTGAGTCTTTCCAGAACCAGGGACCACTCCTGCTTTCTTCTTGTATCTCATTTGATGTGTGGATTATGTTTTGGGTATTCCAGTTTTCTAGGTTAATAACCACTTATTAGTGAGTGCATACCATGATTCACCTTTTGAGTCTGGGTTACCTCACTTAGTATGATGTTCTCTAGCTCCATCCATTTGCCTAAGAATTTCATGAATTCATTGTTTCTAATGGCTGAATAGTACTCCATTGTGTAGATATACCACATTTTTTGTATCCACTCTTCTGTGGAGGGATACCTGGGTTCTTTCCAGCATCTGGCGATTATAAATAGGGCTGCTATGAACATAGTAGAGCATGTATCCTTATTACATGGTGGGGAATCCTCTGGGTATATGCCCAGGAGTGGTATAGCAGGATCTTCTGGAAGTGAGGTGCCCAGTTTTCGGAGGAACCGCCAGACTGCTTTCCAGAGTGGTTGTACCAATTTGCAACCCCACCAGCAGTGGAGGAGTGTTCCTCTTTCTCCGCACCCTCTCCAACACCTGCTGTCTCCTGAATTTTTAATCTTAGCCATTCTGACTGGTGTAAGATGAAATCTTAGGGTTGTTTTGATTTGCATTTCCCTAATGACTAATGAAGTGGAGCATTTTTTAAGATGCTTCTCCGCCATCCGAAGTTCTTCAGGTGAGAATTCTTTGTTTAACTCTGTACCCCATTTTTTAATAGGGTTGTTCGGTTTTCTGGAGTCTAACTTCTTGAGTTCTTTATATATATTGGATATTAGCCCTCTATCTGATGTAGGATTGGTGAAGATCTTTTCCCAATTTGTTGGTTGCCGATCTGTCCTCTTGATGGTGTCCTTTGCCTTACAGAAACTCTGTAACCTTATGAGGTCCCATTTGTCAATTCTTGCTCTTAGAGCATACGCTATTGGTGTTCTGTTCAGAAACTTTCTCCCTGTACCGATGTCCTCAAGGGTCTTCCCCAGTTTCTTTTCTATTAGCTTCAGAGTGTCTGGCTTTATGTGGAGGTCCTTGATCCATTTGGATTTGAGCTTAGTACAAGGAGACAAGGATGGATCAATTCGCATTCTTCTGCATGCTGACCTCCAGTTGAACCAGCACCATTTGTTGAAAAGGCTATCTTTTTTCCATTGGATGTTTTCAGCCTCTTTGTCGAGGATCAAGTGGCCATAGGTGTGTGGGTTCATTTCTGGATCTTCAATCCTGTTCCATTGATCCTCCTGCCTGTCACTGTACCAATACCATGCAGTTTTTAACACTATTGCTCTGTAGTATTGCTTGAGGTCAGGGATACTGATTCCCCCAGATTTTCTTTTGTTGCTGAGAATAGTTTTAGCTATCCTGGGTTTTTTGTTGTTCCAGATGAATTTGATAATTGCTCTTTCTAACTCTGTGAAGAATTGAGTTGGGATTTTGATGGGTATTGCATTGAATCTGTATAGTGCTTTAGGCAAAATGGCCATTTTAACTATATTGATTCTACCGATCCATGAGCATGGGAGGTTTTCCCATTTTTTGAGGTCTTCTTCCATTTCCTTCTTCAGAGTCTTGAAGTTCTTGCCATACAGATCTTTCGCATGTTTGGTAAGAGTCACCCCAAGATACTTTATACTGTTTGTGGCTATTGTGAAGGGGGTCATTTCCCTAATTTCTTTCTCAGCCTGCTTATCCTTTGAGTATAGGAAGGCCACTGATTTGCTTGAGTTGATTTTGTAACCTGCCACTTTGCTGAAGTTGTTTATCAGCTGTAGGAGCTCTCTAGTGGAGTTCTTTGGGTCACTTAGGTAGACGATCATGTCGTCTGCAAATAATGATAGTTTGACTTCCTCCTTTCTTTTGTTTAATTTTTTAGAGTATGGTTTTATTCCATAATCTTAGTCTCCTTTCATGGGGACATTCGAAAACAGAAGTAAGCAATTTAAGAAAGAACTTACTGATTCTAATTTACTTTTAGCAAATATCTTTTCTACTTGATATTTGATTTATTGGCTTTATATATTTAAGTTTCATTGTAGTACACAGCATAGAAGAAGTCCTCAATAAATGGTCATTGATTAGATAAATATAATACACATATACATACACAAACACATCACTAGTAATTCCATTATATATCAATTGACAGTTGGAATAAAAGGATGATAAAACATGAATCCATTTCTCATGAATACATGATATACAGTACCTTGTACATTAAACTGGATATTCTAAAGACATTTTGAGGAAGTAATTACCAAATAGATATTGGGTCTTAAATGTTTATGTTGATAAGCAAACACTAGCTATCTAATTTTTAAAGGTATTTTAGTATCTCAAATAAGTCTGAAAAGATTTAATTTTAAAAATAACGAAAATATTAAAACAAATAATGAAACTGAAGAAAGCAAAATGGAAAGAATTAAAACATACATCATACCAAACTTCACATATAAGAAAGCCTATAACATATCTAAGATGTTCACATATGTAATATTAAACATTGCTTATAAATTAGTAATAAGAGAATTCACAGAGGACAAAATGTTCATGGACAATAATTAAACCAGGATTCTTTTGGCTTTCAAGTGTAATCAGGAAATATGTGTGTGTGTGTGTGTGTGTGTGTGTGTGTGTGTGTGTATAGATATAGACATACAGACAGATAGATAGATAGATAGATAGATAGATAGATAGATAGATGATAGATAGATAGATAGATAGATAGATAGATAGATAGATAGATAGACATAAATATTTAAGCACATAGTACCACTTCCACCTACTGAAATGAAAAAATTGAAAATAAGTTTACCTTAATGTTATGGTGCGAATAAGTATAAAGTCTTAAAATCTTTTCATTGACACTATTCAATTTTTTATTTCAATTTTCTTGAGAATTCCATAGTTATAATAATGTATTTTGATAAAACTCACGCCTCCATTTCCTCTCCTCCCCCACACCAATGTTTCTCTTAACATTATGTGTTCTCTCTCTTTTTAAAAACACAACATTCACTTAATGCTGCCCATAAGTACATTGATCCAGGGAACTCCATCTACTGGAGCATGAGGTATGACCTCATGAGCCCCCCCAACCTGCACATTCAAACACAGCTACTTTGAGTTCATGTGTAATTGTCCTGCCATGTCTAATAAATAACATATTGCTACAAACATTCTCTACCACGAGTGCTCACAATTCTCCTGCTCCCTCTTTCACAATGACCCCTGAGCTTTAGAGATGTGGAAGCTATAAATGTCCCTCTTGGAACTGAGCACTGCACAGTCTTTTTCTCAGCACATTGACCAGTTATAAGGCTCTGCGTTAATCACCACCTTCTGTCACATGTACAGCCGCTAAGACCACTGAGATGGCTCAGTGGTTTCAAGTCCTGTTTGCTCTTTTAGAGAACTCAAATTCAATTTCTGGCACCAACATGGGGACTTGCGATTATAGCTCCAGTTCTCGGAAATCTATGCCCTCTCTTTTAGCCTCTGTAATCACCAGACACACAGATATGGTAGACATACATACATGCAGGCAAAACACACACATAAAATATTTTTTGTAAAATCTGTGTGAAATATTCTGTTTTAAAAAAATTAAATGTAATCTGAGTGAGAAATTGGTAAACCTGGCTTTGGGTCAATCTTTAGAAGAATAGACCAGCCACTACTTAACTGAGTAAGAGAGCTTACCACTAAGGCTCACACTCTGAGTTTGATGCCTAGGACACAGATAATGGGAAATAAAGAACCATTTTCTGACCTACACATATGCACTGTGGTAAGTATTTGTGTGTGTGTGTGTGTGTGTGTGTGTGTGTGAGCACAGGCACACATACACACAGAGCAAATAAATGTTAAAAAAGTAAAATAAAAAACCTTATGATTTCTAAAGCATCCTACATAGGGATTTGCATATTGGATCTTGGCTACATTGTGTATAGAGAAAGAAAGTAATAAAGATGTTTGAAAACAGCAGAAAATCTACTCCAAGTTAATGGCAAGTGTCAAAGCACAGATCTGCGAACCTCAGGAAACAAATATGATGCAAATGCTATTATGCCACTCTAAATCAAAGGGCATTTTAAAAGAAAAAACAGAAATACTGTTAGACATGCAAGGGGAAAAATATCGTGCCCTTAGAGAAGTGAGAATAAAGATGGCCTCTACCATCACAGAAGAAAAGAGCAAAGTATTTACAACACCAATGGAAAAGCCACCTCCAGAAAGCTAGCAAACAATCCAGAAACAAAAAAGCAATACCATACTCACAGACAAACAAACTTGATGCTATTTGTTAGGACTAGATCTGCCTTGCAAAATCCCATATTGGAGGAGGGTGTTATAGAACAGCAGTGGGGTCTACATAATAAAAGCAAGACACCAGGGAAGGAGATTGTTTCCTAACCCTAACGGATCTAATTTATTCCAAAAAATATCATCATCAGTGTTAGGCAGGCATGCCCAAGTGTTGGCTATCACTAAACATAGCAGTAAACATGCTGATATGTGGGAAACAAAGTCTTGGAATAGATATGAATTGTCTCAACTGCCTGTGAACTATAACCGTGCTATTTAAATGGGAGTATCAGTTATAAATGAATTTTCAATGCTTTTACAGTAGTTTCTTTTAATTACATTTTTCCTCATTCTTAAGAATTTGTTTCTTCAATAAAAGGCATAAATGGTATGCTGAACATAAAGACTAAATAATAGAAATATGAATTCAAGAAAAGCTTATGTCAAATTTTCATTTGGTTCTAGGAAATTTTAAATTTCTCATCTAATTGTTTCAAGGTCCATGTATGTGTGCAGTTCCTCTGGTTCCTATTATTGTTGATTTCTATTTTTATGTCATTATGATCTGATAATGCACAAGAAACAATTTTGGTTCTGTTTTTATTTGCTAAGACTTGATGTGCAGCTTAGGAAAAGAAAATCCTAAAGTTCGTACAAAAGCAATAACGATGTCAAGTAACTAAAGTTACCCTGATAAGAAAATAATGCATTCCCCATTCTGAAATTATGCTACAGAGTCATAGTTGCACAAAGGGTCTGATAGTGGTACTAACAAAGACAAATGGAACAGGATGGAAGACCCAGGAAAAAACCAATATAGCCACAGCTAGTTTTCAACAAAGGCATCAAAAACATGCATTGGGGCACAAAACAAACAGCCCTTTTGACAAACTGCACTGAGAAAAGTAGACTTCCACATTCATAAAAATGAAACTGTATCTATATATCTCATTGCACACAAAATAATCAATCCAAAATGGATTAGAGACCTTAAAATTTAAGGCTTGAAACTTTGAAATTGTTAGAGAAAAATATCAGTAAAGCACTTGAAGATATAGTCATGGGGCTTCCCATAAAGGACTCCAATAGTACTGAACATAGTTCTTTCAAGAAGTAATGCACAGCATTGTGTAAAGTTAGAGCATTTCTGTTCAGAAAGACAGCAACCACAAAGTGAGGAGAGAGTATGCAGAACTTTGTCAACTACAGGTCAGAAAAGGCATTAATCTCTAGAATGTATAAAGAACTGTAAAACTACATATGAAGAAAACAAATAATCCAATTAGTAAATGAGTTACACGATCTGAATATACAGTTCTCAACAGAAAATAAATACAATAATCAATACATTTTAGAACTCTTTGATATCCATAGCCACCAGAGAAATTAAAACTGCTCCCAGTCAGAATAGCTATCATTGTAGGAACCAATGACAACAAGTCTTATTGAATGAAGGTGTGTGAGAAAGTAAATGTTTAGTCACTGCTGGTGGGAAAACAAAAGGATGCAGTCCTAGAAATCAAGCTGAAAAATATCATATGACCAGCTATTCCACAGCAGGGAGTGTGTGTGTGTGTGTGTGTGTGTGTGTGTGTGTGTGTGAAGTACTCTACATCAGCAAACAAGAGTGATTCTTAAACATCCCTGTTCATCATTACTCTAATCACAATAGCCTAGATTAGTAGATTAAGAAACTTGCCTAGATTAGTAGATTAAGAAAATGTGGTATAATGTGGTATAAGCACATAGGTACATGAATAGAGCTAGAAATCATTCTGAGAATGATAAACCAGTAAAGCAAGATACATAGTGTATGCTTTCTCTCATATGCAGAACCTAAATTTATATGTGTGTATTTTACATATATATGTATATAAATATATTTACATATTTAATATAGTCTTTCTGTGTGTGTGTGTTGGCAAAAACATTCTAAGAGATCACAGGTGACTCATAAGCAGCAGACAGAGGGCTAACTTATAATGGCTTGAGTATCTTAAAAACTAAAAGTCTATTCTGAGCTTTGGAGCTAATATCCACTTATCAGTGAGTGCATACCATGTGTGTTCTTTTGTGATTGGGTTACCTCACTCATGATATTTTCTAGTTCTATCCATTTGCCTACAAATTTTATGAATTCATTGTCTTTAATAGCTGAATAGTATTCCATTATGTAAATGTACCACATTTTCTGTATTCATTCCTCTGTTGAAGGACATCTGGGTTCTTTCCAGCTTCAGGCTGTTATAAATAAGGCTGCTATGAACATAGTGGAGCAAGTGTCCTTATTACATGTTGGAACAACTTCTGGGTATATGCCCAGGAGTGGTATAGCTGGGTCCTCAGGTCGAATACCCAAGATATAATTCACAGACCACATGAAACTCAAAAACAAGGAAGACCAAAGTGTGGGTACTTTGGTCCTTCTTAGAAGGGGTACAAAATACCCATGGGAGGAAATACAGAGACAAATTGTAGAGCAGAGACTGAAGGAAACACCATCCAGAGACTGCCCCACTTGGGGATCCATCCCATATACTGTTACCAAACCAAGACACTATTGTGAATGCCAACAAGTGCTAGCTGACAGGAGCCTGATATAGCTGTCTCCTGAGAGACACTGCCAGTGCCTGACAAATACAGAGGGGGATGCTCTCAGCCAACCATTGAACTGAGCACAGAGTCCCCAATGGAGGAGCTAGAGAAAGGACCCAAGGAGCTTAAGCAGTTTGCAGCCCCATAGGAGGAGCAACAATATGAACCATCCAGTACCCCCTAGAGCTCCCAAGGACTTAACCACCAAACATAGAGTACATATGGAGGGACCCATGGCTCCAGCTGCATGGGTAGCAGAGGATGGCCTGGTCTGACATCAATGAGAGGAGAGGCCCTTGAACCTGTGAAGGCTCATTGCCCCAGTGTAGGGGAATGCCAGGTCAGGGAAGCAGGAGTGGGTAGATTAGTGAGCAGGGGAAGGGGGGATGGGATGGGGGTTTTCAGAGGGGAAACGTGTAAATGGGATAACATTTGAAATGTAAATAAAGAAAATATCTTATAAAAAGATTAAATTAAATTTAAAAAGAAAGAAAAAACCTGTAAGTCTAGGCCTAGTGGTATACCTCCTCCAACAAGCCCACATCTCCTAGACCTTCCAAGATAGTTCCACCAACTGGGTACCAAGTATGCAAGTATATGTGTAGGCCCTTATTCATTCAAACCACCAAAGGCTTTCTTTGGGCCTCTGCTGCCACCAGGCACACATGTAGAACAAAGATACATATGCATGTGAAACACCTATACACATAAAAGTAAATACATTTATTTTAAAAGCTAATATATAAAAGTTACCCATATAGAAAGACCTTTTCTACCTGTATAATCCCTTTGACCATTAGTGGTCTCCATCAATTACAAAACAGATTATCAAGGCAGATTAAAATCAATACTAATCCCAATGTATAGTCATCTAAGACTCCACCTTAAACACTAAAAAAATATAGATTTAAAATAAATAAGTGGAGATAGACATTCTAGCACAATATAAATTCCATGGGCAAATAAAGTCAAGCAAAAAGAGGGACATTATATATTAAGCTCAGTTTTCCAAGATGACATCATAAGAAATTTTAATATGCATGCCTAAAAACAGAATCATAGTATATATTTAAACAACTGATGGGACCTTTCTGAGTACATATATGAGTACACCATTTTAGTTAGAGTTCCTCAAACTTCTTTCAGAAATAAAAAAAGAAAATCAACAAAAAAGTAATAAAATTAATAAATCAGGACACAGGTTTTTTTTCTGGGTATAACAGAAACTATTAGTACATAAGTGTTGTCCACAGACTTCAACAATGGCTGAATAGACATTTGTCTTAGGACATAGAATATTCTAGATAGCCTACATGCAGGGCCAAAAATTAAAAGAATAGATATCATAAAATGTCTGCTTTCAGACCACAATGTAAACAACCCAGAAATCAATAATAGAGTAAAATGATGAGTCCCCAATAACAAAGATTAAATGACCCACAGTTCAAAGGATAAAACTCGAGAATAAATTTTAAATAATTTAAACTGAAGCTGAAAACATTTTACATGTCAATTTGCTATTTTCTTACAAAGCAATTGTCTGAAATCCAGCAGTTGGGCTACTCAATACTGACCCTGGTGAATTGAAAACTTAAATCAAAAAAAAAAAAAAAAACCTTGCCCACAGACGTTTCTAACAACTTCATTCAAATACCCTCAAAAATGAGATGGATAGCAGTAAGAGGCTAGATAATATGTAATTACTATACAAGAGGATATCATTTAATACTAAAATATTTAGATAGTAAGCAAAAAGAGCAAAACAAAAACAAAAAATAAAAACAAAACAAGAAAGCACCATAGAAAGTGAGAGGAAAGAAACCCTTTAGGAAAAATCAACATCCCGCACGATCCCAATTGTTTGGTATTCTAGAAAGCTAGAATATGGAGGAAGTAAGAAGAGAGGACTTACCCATGTAAAAGAAATGTCTAGCAGCATGTTTCTCTGTAGCTAGTGCTGGGGGAATGGAGCAAGATTTGGGGAGTTGGGCAGTGGGCATGGCTTGTCACCCAGTCTAGTCAGACATCAAGTTTTAAGTGTCTCAATAAAGAAGGTGGAAAAACAATGAAGGGAGACAGTTGACATCAAGCTCTGGGTGACTGTGTGACGCACTAACAACTTCACTCAAAAAAAAAAAAAAGTGAGTGTCACACGTTTGCCCACACAGTCACGCACATTCTGCAGACATGCATATACCACACACAAGCTCTCACCACATAGACACCCACAAAAACATACCCAGGAACTCAACAAGAACATCCAGTGTGTGTATAAGCAAATTACATCTTATGAAACAATTACATGACCTAAACATCTTTAATGTACTTTATATGCTTTTGTAAATGAAATAATTATTATTCTTATACTATTGGTAATTGTTTGGAATCCAGATCTTTGGTACTATAAAGATAATAGGTAAAAGCAAATAACAGAGAAATCTACATATTAATGACTATTTTCTTGGGTTTCCTGCATGAAATTGCTAAAATTGAAATAAATGCTTGTAGACTTTGGATGTGTTCTACATATTCAAAAGTTACCTTCCAAAAAGTTACTGCCAGTTTAGATACCTACAAAGGGTACATAAAAATGGGATTTCTCATGATAGATTTTTTTTAACAGGCTCTATATTTTAAGTTATATTCATTTGATCAAAAACATAAAATATATGTAAAATGTATAAATGACTAATAAACCTATGAAAATTCAATTTTTTCTGTTGTCATTTGTTCGGGCACTCCAAGGTTTTTTTTTTTTTGTTTTTATTTCTAAAAGAACAATTTATCATGATATTGATCCATATTTTGACATTAATGCAGCAACCATTTTTCATAACTTGCCATTTGCCCTTTATTTATTATTAGAATTTTAAATTTATGCTTAATCAAATAAATTCATTCTGGTATGGATTTTGTCTTTATCATGTTAAAGAAGTTCTTTGTACTTTTCTAACTTTAGTAGAAATAATGACTTGGTTATACCTAAAGTCTTTCCCATTTATTCAAGAATTGTTTAATTTATCAAAGTGGTCAATTGTATGAGCATATATATCTATTTATTAATATCTGTCTTAAAACTTTTGAGTTCTTCATTTCTAAAGTCCTTAAATGCATATAAAGTTGAAAATAGTATAATTACCTATTATATACCATATTTGGCAAGGTTTCCCAGAGTTACAGAACTAGTAACATACACCTAAACAGGGAAAGAGAATAAATAATTAACCATGAACCTTGATGAGCACAAATACGGATGGAACGGCTAATAGACAGAAGACTCAGAAGAGTTTCAGTTCAAAGCCCGAGCTGAGGGGCAGAATTGTCCCTTGTGCCAGGAATGTTGATTCCTAATCTCCTTAAGTCTTCAATTAGTTGGACCAAGCTCACCCACATTATGGAAAACAACCAACTTACCTAGAGATCACCAGAAGAAAAAATATTAATCTCATCAAAAATATCTTGACAGAAATATGCAGAGTAATGTTTGACCAAATATCTGCACACTATGGTCCATCTAAATTGCCCTCTAAAATCTCGCCATCATTTAAATATCATAACTGTTAGGCAGGGCATGGTGATAAGCAACTGCAACTCAAGTGCTTGGAGGGTGGAGGACAGAGGGACAGAATTCAAACCCAGACACTAGCAAGTTTGAACAAAGTCATGGTTATGTGAGAGTGTTTCCAAAAAACCAAGAATATTTAAATATTAAAAATACATTTGTAATAGAATTAGTATAGTAGCAATCTATAATAGCAAAGATATAAGTAGATTTTACTGATTTGCAGGGTGTTTTTTGTTTGTTTGATTGACTGATTGACTTTATTGAGACAAAGGTATCACTATGTAGGTCTGTCTAGCCTGGAACTCATTTTGCAGATGAGACTGTTGTTTAACTCACAAACGTTAACCTGTTTCTGTTACCTGAATGTTGAGATTGTAAGAGTACACTATCATTCTGGGCAACTAATTTGTGTTTTATTGTTCTTTGTTTTGAATTTGTCATTTTTTGGTTCCATATATTCTTTTAAACTGCTAGATGCCCATATATCTAATATTCTCTCTATATTCTTAAAAGATTTATCTGTTTATATGTGTGTTTGCCTGAATGTGTGTATGTGCAACATGTGTGTGCACAATACTTGCTGATTCCAGAGGAAGATGCTGGAATCCCTGGACCCAGAGTTAGTTTTGTGCCACAATGTCAGTGCTGAGAACGAAACCTACACCATCTACACAATGTCAGTGCTGAGAACGAAACCTACACCATCTACACAATGTCAGTGCTGAGAACGAAACCTACACCATCTACACAATGTCAGTGCTGAGAACGAAACCTACACCATCTACACAATGTCAGTGCTGAGAACGAAACCTACACCATCTACACAATGTCAGTGCTGAGAACAAAACCTACACCATCTACACAATGTCAGTGCTGAGAACGAAACCTACACCATCTACACAATGTCAGTGCTGAGAACGAAACCTACACCGTCTACACAATGTCAGTGCTGAGAATGAAACCTACACCGTCTACACAATGTCAGTGCTGAGAACGAAACCTACACCATCTACAAAAGCAGTAAGTGCTCTGGACCACTGAGCAACCTCTCCAGCCCCTTTATGTTTTTTTTTTTAATATTTTTATTTTCTACATTCTTTGATTACATTCCAAATGATTTCCCCTTTCCCGGATCCCCCCCTCCCCATATGTCCCATAACTGAACCCCTTCTGAATGGCCCCATGCCTCATCACTGCTCCTGAAATTCTTTCTTGCTTTGGGATAGAAGGTTCAGACCTTCCGTACTGCCTGCCCTTAAGTAAAAATCAATTTTCCAGAAGTCATGCTTATTACAGAATGGCACATACCACACTCTGGGCACTGGCAGTGTTCATTGTTTTTGAGATGGTAACACTCCAGGCCTTATCAGTGTATACAGCTTGGTAATCTACATATTTAAATCATGAGTTTATATTGATATTTGCAAACCTGGCTTCTTTACATCTATATTTACCTTACTATTATGCCAGGAAATTTTAATTTTTTTAAATCATTTTAATGTAAATACTTTCCTATCCTACAAAACTTATAAAGTCATTTCAAAAAGCAGTTATGTGGTCACTTCTAATATCTTTATTATTAAAAAAATACTAAAGCTTTCAACATCTACGTTTTCCTAGAATATGTCCTATTCTATGTGTATAATTTTAAAGCTACTGTTACAGTTCTGCTGTTATGCACTCCCTTTAGCTCAATATGTCTTTGCGTAATATTTACTGCCTTCTTCCTATGAGCTGCACAGAAGCTGGCTAACGCGGGTTTGCTTGTCTTTTGTTCCAGAAACCCAACATCCCATTTGCACCCACAGATTTGAAGACTGATAGTAGAAAAGCATTATGGCCTTTGATTTCTGATATATGTTTAGGCTATACTCTTCAGAATGTCAGGTTTATCTTGGTGTGTGTGTGTGTGTGTGTTTGTGTCAATGCATGTATACTTGTGCTTATGTACATATGTGAATGTGAAGAGTGTGTATTGTTTATATGTGTATGAGTGGTGTGCATGTTGTTTATATGTTTTATGTGATATGTGTGTATGTATGTATGTATGTGTGTGTGTGTGTGTGTGTGTGTGAGCCAGAGGACAACCTCAGTTTTTGTTATTCAAAGTATTGTCCACTATCCGCTGTATTACATTATACAGATATATTTACATCATATATATAATATATATATATATATGTATATATATATATATACAGATATATTTACACCATGTTCCAGATAGGTTGTTTTGCTGTGGTGGGTCCCTGCAGGATCTTAAGTTCTCTAAATGAGGCTAGGCTGGCTAGCCAGTAAACCCTAGGGATCCATCTACCTGTCTCAACCTCTGCAGTGATGGGATTATGAAGAACCACCATTCCTAATGTTTCTGTGTGGGTTTTGCAAATGGAACATAATGCCCAGTGCTCACCAGGTAAGCACCTAAACAAGTGAGCCCCTTCCCCGCACCCACTGTTCCATTTATAAATACCAGTGAGAATGTTCTTCTGTGTCTTTTCCCGTTTTCTCATTTCTTCCTTAGTTTTCTCTCTGTTGCACCATAACCCTCTCAGTTAAACTCCATCCAACATTCAGACCAGCAGTAATTTACTCAGGATCCAACACCAATTTCTCTGCTAAACTTTTCTTATCATTTTAGATTTCTCTGACATTGCCCACACACATAATGTTACATCTTTCATGTTCCAGATAGTTTTTGCCATGGTGGGTCCCTGCAGGACATTTTAGCTGAATATCACTGCTTGTTTGAACATTTGTAGATGCTGCTATGTTGTTTTCAGATGTTAAATGATGCCGCTAGCTGAGAGTGCACACACCAATCTGCTTTGATGTCCTTGAACAGGATTTTGATCTTTTATCAGGGAGGCCCAAGGGAGCTTGTCTCTGATGTCTGATTGCTATGTTACGACATACCCCAAGCTGACCATTGAATGTGTAGATTCACCTACCTTAATTTTAGAGGTTTTCTTGAAGGAATTTTTTCTAATTTGAAAGAGTATTTCTTTCCTATTCTATTCCTTTCCTGTTGGGGAGGAGGTCTTATGTTTGTGGTTTTGCTTTGCTTCCATGTCAATACGTTGTTTTCTCATGTTTTTCTCTTGCAGATGTTTCTCAGCCTCCTCCCCTCCCCCCATTTGTATTTATGTCAATTCTTTGTACAATTTTCCCTGTTCACCTCTGTGAACCATAGGCTGCCTTCGTTTCTAGGAGGGTTTTGTATTCTTATAAGTCTCTCTCTCCGTCTTTAGTTCTATCAGAGATCCTTGCGGATCTTCTTTTTTTTTTTTTTTATCACTGAATAGCTATCTTTTTTTTTTATTCGATATAATTTTTTATTTACATTTCAAATGATTTCCCCTTTTCTAGCCCCCCACTCCCTGAAAGTCCCACAAGCCCCCTTCTTTCCCCCTGTCCTCCCACCCACCCCTTCCTACTTCCCCGTTCTGGTTTTGCTGAATACTGCTTCACTGAGTCTTTCCAGAACAAGGGGCCACTCTTCCTTTCTTCTTGTACCTCATTTGATGTGTGGATTATGTTTTGGGTATTCCAGTTTTCTAGGTTAATATCCACTTATTAGTGAGTGCATACCATGATTCACCTTTTGACGGATCTTCTTGCTATAGAAGGTACTCCTGAGTTTTCCTGTTTCTACTTCATAATTGCTCTTTCTAGCTTCAATTTCTGATTTTCTATTTTTAATTTTCTTTTATGCTATGGCAGCGTTTTTCTCACTTCCAAAACAATTCTGACCTTCATCTATTTTCTTATAGTATCACCATATGAGATTTGGGTGGTTTTGTTTGCTGCTCTCAAAGCGTACCGTAGAGGCCCAGACTACTCCCTATCTTAACCCCAGCAGTGCTGCCTTCCTATGATGCACCAATCTCCTGCACTTTGAAACCTATGTCTTTCCATTCCTCAGGAGTTAGATCTCTGAGAAGGGCCGTCTCACAGCTCCCCACAGCAATCCATTGAGGACCACACTGTCACCTTGTGAGACTGCTGATGTCAAATGTCCTTTTCAACTGCCTGACTGTCTCATTTGCAGTTTCCTGTGCATTTTTTCCAAATACCATATAGTATTAGGGCTGTCTACCACATTTGAATTGTATCATATATTCCTCTGTACCTCAGGCTGGTAATGTAGAATTGTCTGTCTGAAGCTGTATTTGTTGTTTATTTACTGTCTGTGGATCTTAGAGGAAGAAGACATAGGGTGATTGTACTGTATGTTCTTCCATTACCTTCAGCTGTCACTGTAATGAGGATATGGAGGGCTTCTGGGCATGGTGTTCTGCTTACTGACAAATATGCTGATAATACCACCATAAGAACTAACCTACTTGACAAAATTTTATTAAATAATAAAAGATAATTTGTGTGTTTTCAATATATGCTATATAATTTAAAATGTTAAAAATCTGAATTAATCATTAGAATGGAAATAAAACATTCAGAATTTTGATGTTATGATTTAACAGTGCTTTATAAATCTAACTCAAAGAATTGGGGGGGGGAGGGTTAAGTCTCAGAGGAGAGTAAACATAAGACAGGCAGTAATGACTTCAGGTAACTCACTGAGCATTCAGAGAGAGGGAGAAATTCATTTCTCATAATTTATACGTGGTTTATGTGAACATAAAGCATCACAACAAAAGCATTGTAAGTTGTGGGGATACAAGAAAAGTTCTAAGGTAACAATAGTGCCTGCACTTATCATAGTGAAGATGGAATTCAAAGAAAACAATCCAAAATAAAGAAAGCAAAATAAATAAAGTTATTGAAAGATAAGTACAAACTTCTAAATAACAACACACCAAAAACTGAAGTGTAAGACACACTTGTTAAGGCAGCATGCTGGCCACTGAGGGAATCCTTTCCCCTTTATCTACCTTCTGAGCCAATGAGGATATACAAGGGAAAAGAGTAAGACAGATGGCAGCTGAATTAATAAAGCTGACATTAGACAGTCTGCATTTCAACGCCCAGGGATGCTTGAATCAATCGCTTCCTTGCACACCACCAGTCTGCCCCGCATGATGTGCCTATCCCTGAGTTCTCCATATACTCATGAGTGGGAGTACACACATAACCTCCTTGGAAAAGGAAGTTAACAGAAGGAGAGGAAGAGGCAGAATCCTTGAAAACGACTTCTTCGTCTGTAACTCACCCAGCACTGATTACTCTATGAGAGGAAGGAGTGAGAAGGGCGGGGAGAATTCTGTGGTGAGGAGCTAATAATGACCAAGCTTCCATCTGGAAGACTGATAACTGCAACAAATATCCAAAGCAATTTCAATAGAATTATAAAAACAAAAATAGCAACCAGACAAAACCTCTCCCCAGTTTTAGCTGGGTATCCAGTTGAACATTATTAATCTTGTAAACCAGTAGTTCTAAACCTGTGGGTCATGACCCCTTTGAGTGTTAAATGACCCTTTCACATGGGCTGCCTATCAGATATTTACATTATGATCTAAGACAGTAGCAAAATAACAGTTATGAGGTGGCAACAAAAATAATTTTATGGTGGCAGGTCACCACAGCATGAGGAACTGTATTAATGGGCACACGGTTAGGAGGGTGGAGAACCTTTGGTCTACTTTTCTCCACAAGCTGAGGGAGCCACAATGAAAAGACTCTTCAATGTTTACTCCACTTGCTGAGAGAAGATAAAAATCCTTGAACTTGATGCTGCCCTCATGTGCCCCACAGATAACATCTCTACTGTCCCTAACTTAGCACCCTCAAAACATATGTAGAAGTTATATTTTCAGGCATTCTTGATTATGGTTATGTAGTCCAAGGAACAAATAGCATAAAACAGGTAACAGGAGGAGGTGTCAGAATATAAGCTTAGAAAATTACATTAGCCGGTGGTGATGGTAGAAGATTGCACAAAAGAAAATTTATTGTGTATCAATAAGTCGTCACTGTCAGAAGGTTGCCTGTAGAACCTGTGAACACTGAACACTGTGAGCACAGCGAAACTTCTTGCTTCACTGTGTTAGAAACTCATTTCTGCTTTCAACAAAATTCCTACTCAGGCTAATTAAGCCAGGTGACACCAAGGGGTTGCAAAAAAAAAAAAAAAAAAAAAAAAAAAAAAAAAAAAAACCAGATATAATTGGAGAAAAGGTTCGGACCTTTCTTCTAGACCTCAAATTAAAAGTTTTGTGTCAGGCAACAAGAAGCAATCCAGTTGCTTCACGTGTTTTTCTATGGAGGCTCAATTCTCAGAAGTGATCAACGTAGTTAAAGTAAATAAAGGGAAAAAATGATGCGTAGGGCAAAAAGCAATTTTAAAAGATAGGAAAGCCTTAACAATTTGTCCTAACTTTATCTTTCAACATGTAGACCAGGCTTCTCAGAGTTAGAAAGAGGAAGAGTGTTTAAAAATAAATAAATAAATAAATGTATGACTTTCGAAAACGTGAATATTTCACACTCCATTAGTGGAAGGCAGATCAAGAAATTGTTTGGGCCCAGGACCACTTTTAGTATTTGACTGCAAATGATAATGTTGTAATGTCATCCCAGAGAAGGCAGATCCACACATTATAATGAAGATCCATCCAACTAGGGAATTTTGCTCATGGAGTGACATTCACAGTGAAAGAAAGAATTTTCTCGAAAATCAGAGCAGACTATCGAGGTGATTCATTTTCAATGAGATTTCATCATGACTCTGTCTGTATGATACTCTATACTTTCATTTATTTTCCTCCCTCTGAAATATAAGACAAATTTTAAATTCACAAATTCCAAACCCTCATTATATGCTGATTTAGGGAGATTTGAATATAATACATCAATCAGATCATAGTCCCAAAGCAACAGTGACCAATACTAGAATAATTGGAATGTTACTTTCCCTTTCGTGGAGGCGGGGGAGATGATGGTGTTCGAGGTAGAAAAAGAACCTACCTACATATGTAGGAAAAAGTGGAACAGACTCCAGCCCCAATAGCTTGTCCACTTCTACCCATTCCTTCCCTCTTGAATGAGTCAAGGATATCCATAGACATTAGAAGAAAGATCATTATCAGAGCTTCTTAGAAGTAAAAAACACAAAGAAGCTAGGTTTGGTAGATCATGTCTGTAATCCTAGTACTCTTTTGAGATGCAGGCAAGAGAATTAGAAATTCAAGACAAGTCTCAGATAACTAAACAAAAAGCATAAAGAACAACCGAAAACAATGGTGGGGGTGGGGGGTCCTTCTAGTTTAAGAAGGCACTGATCTCATGCCATGAATTATCTACTGAGCTCCCTGCTGCTCCCATCTCTCTACTCACAATGCCAAGCAAGACTGAAAGGATAAAAAGGTACTAAAACTGTGAATCTCAGAGGTCAGGGGATGAGGAAAGGAAACTAGCCACACTACTTTGGAAGCTGGGAAACATAGAATGGTGACTGGTTTGGCAACCCTGAGCTATCAAATCCTACATGGGCAGTGGGGACACATCAGTGTAGAGTCTATAAAAGTCTCAAGAGGCTTGGGAGTAGCAGCTTGGGAGGTGAGACTCTGAGTAGGGTTAAGAATGAAGGAATGCATAAAATCTGAATTTCAGAAACAACTGACAGATACCACAATCTTCTCTCATTTCCTGCAACCAGACAAGCATTCTCACACCCAGTGACTATGTGGCTTCTCATCTTTTGATCTCCCAGTGGGACCTCAACTGACCTCCTTAAAGAGGTAGACCAGAAGGCACAGAGACCAGGACACACCAGACAGAGTGGAAGGTAAAGTGACTGTGCGCTATGAGTTGTAAAGGACAACTAAGTACTCTGTATATGCAATGTTTGATCCAAAGACACTGTTAAGTCCTAAACAAATACACATATGTATTTACACATAAAAACAAATACATGAATGTTTGTTTTTAGCACAGAGTTATTTTTCCTTTCATATACTAGTTTAATTTCTTTTTTTTATTTGTCTGGACTTCATTGAGTCTGATAAATTATATTATCCACTATTTCTATGATACTATTTCTGTTGCCAATGTCCATGTATGCAGTATCCTCTATACTACATTTTGTTTTATCATTTTTATTCTTAGTTATTAACACTTAAGACTTTGGAAGTTCATATTAAATTATAAATTTAATTAAAATATAAACCAGAACTGAAATGCATACTCTTTTCTTTCTTCCTTCATTTCTTTCTTTCTTTCTTTCTTTCTTTGAAGTGTTTTAAACTATACTCAGTCCATCTGTGTGTACAAACTGTTTCCCTGCCACCCTCTTTTTGGTCCATATAAGACTAATCTGGAGTTTTCAATTCAATTAATTGTCATTTTGTATTTTCTTCATGCAATATTTGTTTTATTTTAAGTATGCTTTTGTCATTTTTATTCATGTTTTAATCAAATAAATCACAATTTTATTTTGTATGTTTATATATTTGGGTACCTTGTCAGTCAGGGCCCAACAGCAGCAAAAGAATGAGAAGGAAGAGGCAAAGACAGAAGCAAAGACAGAGATACAGGGAAACTGTTCTGTGTTGTTAGAACAGGAACAATATATGTGAAGGGTGAGATAAAAAGACAAACAAAGAAAAAGAAATGGCACAGAAGTTAAAGAAATCAAAGCTCTATTTCTTTCTTAGAATATTGGAAGAACAACTCACACTAGCCTAGATCATCCATTGCATATGATAGCAGGCCTGTCCAAAGAGAGAAAGCTGGACCCATGAGGGGCCTACAGACAGTGAATGGACAAGAAGGAAGGTCATTTCTTTGACCATCCACAATGGCCTATCACTGCTTAATCTCCAGCTAGAAGCTGGAAAAGAAGATTCACTAATAAGGTTTGACCTCAGTGCTCAAAGGCAAAACACAGAGAAGGAATGTAAAGGACTTGAGGACTTTCATTGTTCTATTACCTTCTATTATCATTAGGCATTGGTAATAATGACATGTTTATATGTCACATGAGGCATTGTCCTGAGTCACTGTGGCATAGTATACAGTCATCTTAGAGGAAAACCTCAATTGAGAAATTGCCTATGTTTGATTGGCCTACAAGCATGTCTATGAGTGACTTCCTTCATTTTTGAATTGGTGTGGCCTGTGGACATGCCAGTTGACCTGTAGGCACACTTATAAGGGATTTCATCCATTGTTAATGGCCCACTGTGGGCAATACCATTCTTAGGCAAACATTCCTGAACTATTTAAGAAAGCTACTGAGTATAAGGCACATAGGGGGTTAGCTAGGAAACAGCATTCTCCATGGTTCTTTCTAATGTTCTCCACTGTTAGATGAGTTTCGTGGTTGGGGCCAATACTCTGTGCTTCTTTTGTTTGTTTATTTATCTCACTTAGTGAAAAACTAGTCATGAAAAGTCTGAAACTTCAAGCTCAAGTAAGCCTTTTCTACTCACACAGTGATCATCTTGGCTATTTGTTATAGTAATAGAGGATTGACCTGACTGACAGAAGATTGAAGTACACATGGCTCCAGCTGCATATGTAGCAGAGGATAGCCTTGTCAGGCATCAATGTGAGGAGAGGTCCTTGTTCCCTTAAAGGCTCCATAGATGGCCTAGTGTAGGGAAATCAAGGGTGGGGATGCGGGAGTGATGGATGGGTGGGTGGAGAAACACCCTCATAGAAGCAGGGGGGGATGGGATAGAGGGTTTCTAGGAAACAGGAGAGGGGAGGGGGAGGGAAGGTGGGGAGACCATGAAAGGAGATAACATTTGAAATGCAAATAAAGAAAATATCCAATAAAAAATAATTTAAAAAAAGAGTTATAGTGGTTTATGTCATTACTAAACTTGTTGTGGAAAAGTCATCAAAATTGATTTATAGGAGGAATTTGGGGGAAATTCTCAGAAGAATAGTAGGATTAAACTAGAAATCTGCAAGTGGTCTGAAGGTAAGAATAACGCTGATAGAGATGCAAAGAGAAAAGTGTCCTTTTAGACCAGTTGCCAGATAAAAATGGAGATCCTATTGGAAACCACAGGAAAAAAAAAAATTAAGTCTATTTTTCATCAGATTTTCAAATTTTATGAGATACTGAGAATTTAGTAAAGACTGGTTAATTTCCTGTAGGAAATTTCAAGGCAGCACATTAAATAGTTTATGGCATAGCTATTCCTGCCTTTATCCATTTTTAAAGCAAGAATCAAAAGCAGACAGAGCATAGACATACATGGACAATAAAGCTTAGTCAAAAAGGGTGAACAAGGGCTGGAGAGATGTCTCAGTGGTTAAATGCACTGACTGCTCTTCCAAAGGTCCTGAGTTCAAATCCCAACAACCACATGGTAGCTCACAACCATCCGTAACAAGATCTGACTCCCTCTTCTGAAGTGTCTGAAGACAGCTACAGTGTACTAACATATACTTAAATAAATCTTTAAAAAAAAACAGTAAGAAATACAATCTTTCATACTAATAAAAAAAGGGGGTAAGGAAACAATCAACAGACACATTTTATGCTGAAGTAAAACAAATCATAAAAATGTATTCTACTGTACTATCCTCAGTCTCCTGTGAACATTTATATCAAGAGGGAGGGAAAGAATTTATCTTCATTTCTTAACTTATACTTCCTCCACCTCAGTTGACAGCTATGTATGTTCTCATCCAGTAGTAATTTGACCATCAAAAGCAAGGGTCTTCATCTAGCACATTTCTATGATGGTTTGTATGCTAATCATTAAAATAAAAGAATAAATGAACATAGCAAAAATAACTACAAAAGCAACAGTAAATGAAGTAAAAAATTTAAAATATTCAAATTTATAACATTATTATTCACCTAGTTCATCTAAAATAAGTGGCTAATTGATTTAAAAGTGTGTCCAAGGGCTACTTTTATAAAATATTCATTAGACTCAAACACTTTCAAATATTTTTGAAAGAAGTATAGTGTGGAAAATACTATGAAGTTTCTCTACAATCCTTTACATTTCAGTTTTAAAAATGAAATAAAGATTATGCTTATACCTTAACCACATGAAGACACAACAAAGAGAATTTAAGACCAACATCCCTTAAGAATATAGATGCAAAAATACTAAATAAAAATTTCACAAACTGAATCTGAGAACACATCAAAATGATCATCTATCACGATCAAGTAGGCTTCATCTAAGGGATGCAGGGATCACTCAATATAAGGAAATCCATCAATGTAATCCCACTACATAAACTCAAAGAAAAAAAAAACTGCATGATCATTTCATTAGAAACTGAGAGAGCATTTGACAAAACTCAATATCCTTTCATGGGTAAAAGTCTTGGAAATATGAGGAATTCAAGGCCCATACCTAAACATAGTAAAAGCAATATACAGCAAACCAGTAGCCAACATCAAACTAAATATAAAGAAAATTGAAGAAATGCCACTAAAATCAGACTGCCCACTCTCTCCGTACCTAGTCAATATAATACTCAAAGTTCTAGCCACAGCAATGAGACAAGAAAAGGAGATGAAAGGGATACAAACTGAAAAGGAAGAAGTCAAAATATCACTATTTATAGTTGATATGATTATATACTTAAAGGACCCAAAAATTCCACCAAAGAACTCCTTAACCTGATACACAATTTCAGCAAAGTGGTTAGATATAAAATTAACTCAACAAATCAATAGCTTTCCTCTACTCAAAGGATAAACAGGCCGAGAAAGAAATTAGGGAAATGACACACTTAACAATAGTCACAGATAATATAAAATACATTAGTGTGACTCTAACCAAGCAAGTGAAAGATCTGTATGAAAAGAACTTCAAATCTTTAAAGAAAGAAATCGAAGAAGACCTCAGAAGATGGAAAAATCTCCCATGCTCATGGATTGGCAAGATTAATATAGTAAAAATGACCATCTTGGGAAAGCAATCTACAGATTCAATGCAATCCCCATAAAAATTCCAACTCAATTAGAAAGATCAATCAGCAAATTCATTTGGAATAACAACAACCAAAAAAACCCAGGAAAGTAGAAACTATTCTCAACAATAAAAGAAATTCTGGTGGAATCACCATCCCTGGCCTCAAGTTGTTTTACAGAGCAATAGTGATAAAAACTGCATGGCATTAATACAGAGATAGGTAGTAGGTAGATCAATGGAAAAGAAGACCTAGAAACCATATACCTATGGTCATATGATCTTTGACAAAGGAGCTAAAACCATCCAATGGAAAAAAAGACAGCATTTTCAACAAATGGTGCTGGTTCAACTGGCAGTCAGAATGTAGAAGAATGGCATCAATCCATTCTTATCTCCTTGTACAAAGCTCAAGTCCAAGTGGATCAAGGACCTCCACATAAAACCAGATACACTGAAGTGAATAAAAGAGAAAGTAGGGAAGAGCCTCGAACGCATAGGCACAGGGGAAATTTTCCTGACCAGAATACCAATGAAGATCAACAATAGACAAATGGGACTTCATAAAATTGCAAAGCTTCTCTAAAGCAAAATATACCATCAATTGGATAAAATGGCAACCAACAGATTGGGAAAAGATCTTTACCAGCCGGGCAGTGGTGGCGCACGCCTGTAATCCCAGCACTCTGGGAGGCAGAGGCAGGCGGATTTCTGAATTCGAGGCCAGTCTGGTCTACAGCATGAGTTCCAGGACAGCCAGGGCTATACAGAGAAACCCTGTCTTGAAAAAACCAAATCCAAAAAACAAACAAAAAAAATCTTTACCAATCCTACATCCAATAGAGGGTGAATATCCAATATACACAAAGAACTCAGTTAGAACTTCTGTTAGACTCCAAAGAATCAAATAACCCTATTAAAAATGGGGTACAGAGCTAAACAAAGAATTCTCAACTGAGGAAACTCGAATGGCTAAGAAGAACTTAAAGGAATGTTCAACATCTTTAGTCTTCAGGGAAATATAAATCAAAACAACCCTGGGATTCTACATTACGCCAGTCAGAATGACTAAGATCAAAAACTCAGGTGATAGCAGATGCTGGTGAGGATGTGGAAAAACAGGAACACTCCTCTACTGCTGGTGGAATTTTAAGCTGATACAACCACTCTGAAAGCAGTCTGGTGACTATTCAGAAAATTGGACATAGTACTACTACCTGAGGACCCAGCTATATCACTCCTGGGCATATACCAAGAAGATGTTCCAACATGTAATAAGGGCACATGCTCCACTATGTTCATAGCAGCCTTATTTATAATAGCCAGAAGCTAGAAAGAACTCAGATGTCCTTCAACAGAGCAATGGATACAGAAAATATGGTATATTTACACAAGGGAGTACAACTCAGCTATTAAAAACAACTCAGCTATTAAAAATCGAATTCATGAAATACTTAGGCAAATGGATAGAACTAGAAAATATCATCTTGATTGAGGTAACCAATCACAAAAGAATATATGTGGCATGCACTCATGGATAAGTGGATATTATCCCAAAAGCTCAGAATACCCAAGATACAAATCTTAGGCCACATGAAGCTCAAGAAAAAGGAATACCAAAATGTGGATGCTTCAGTCCTTTTTAGAAGGGTGAACAAAATACTTACAGGAGGAAATACAGAGACAAAGTATGGAGCAGAGACTGAAGGCAAGGCCATCCGGAGACTGCCCCACCTGGGGATCTATCCCATATACAGTCACCAAACCCAGACACAATTGCTGAAGCCAAGAATTGCTTGCTCACAGAAGCCTAATATAGCTGTCTCCAGAGAGGCTCTGCCAGAACCTGGCAAATTCAGGGAGATACTCATAGCTAACCATTGAACTGAGCACGAGGTCCCTAATGGGGGAGTTTGAGAAAAGACTGAAATAGCTGAAGGGGTTAGCAACCCCATAAGAACAACAATATCAACCAACTAGAGCCCCCCCCCCCGAGAGTTCCCAGGCATTAAACCACCAACCAAAGAGTACACATGGTAACCCATGGCTCCAGCAGCATATGTAACAGAGAATGGCCTTGTTGGGCATCAATGGGAGGAAAGGCCCTTGGTCCTGTGAAGGCTGGCTGTCCCAGTGTAAGGGAATGCCAAGGTAGGGAGGTGTGAGTGGGTGGGTGAATGGGTGAGCACCCTCATAGAAGCAGGGGGTTTGGGTGGGATAAGGTGGTTCTCAAGGGGAAAGCTGGAAAGGATATAACATTTGAAATGTAAATAAAGGAAATACTCAATAAAGGAGAGAAAAAAGATTTTAACAGAAGTATGTTGTTTAGTTTTTCTGCCATGATTTATCTTGCCCTCCATCTAAAAAATGACTCCTGCACATGAGAGTTGGGAGCCTACCTGTTCTAATATATACTTACAAACATTTTGAAGATAGCCTTGATTTTTCTTGAAAGAACGTAATCCTTTATGCATAAAAGCATTAGGATGTGCGATAGACCAGAAGTCTTCATAGAAAGAAATTTTATTTTTAAACATAATTATACTTCTCTACACTTTCCTGATCGTATATTCACAGTATTACAGATGGGAACAGAAAGATGTGAAACATTATTAGAGAACTGCAAATTGCATAAATCATGTATATTGACTTATTTCAGAAATTCATTGTAGATTTTGGTACACTTGGAGAATATTGATGGTGAGTGAACATCATTATAATCTGTCATTTTCTACTTTCCTGTAAATTCATTTATTATAGTTCTCAAATAATATACAGTTTCTCAAACCTATAATTTTTAGCATCTTGCAAACTCAAAATGCTTATACTTCATACTCCTGCAAAAAAAAAAATGTAAAACCTATTGTATAAATAGAGGGAAGACAAGTAGATTTTATGGCAAAATTTATATCCAGTGATCCTTAAACACAATTGTCCCAGAACCCTGATGATGGTAAAGAGAATATATAAGTAAAGTAACATGGGCTGGAACCAGAGAATACACGAGGAGCTTTTTATGTCAGAAAGTTCATCAAATGCATCAGTGCAAGAAGAAGCAAGTGCAAACACTGTAAGATGCTATGAAATTTTTATTGCTAAGGAAACAATGCAGTGTTCAACCACTGGAGCAGCGTAAACCCCACACTAAGACTTTGAACATCCACGTAACAGAAATAGCAATAGCTACACACCTACGTAAAGGCATCTAGAGAGGTCAACTCAAGTGAAACTGGTAAAGAATGTTACTTGAGAATAAGACTTACTGATCAAATCTTTACTCAATATATAACAATCATGGGGATTAAGCAGTGAGTGCTAGAGTGGGATTGAAAAACCTAAATGTTTGTTCCAACATAAGAAAATATGATATTAAACTCAAAATGGGAGGATGTGTCATTTATTGACACAGCATATCTATATTTAAAAATTAACAAAATATCAGGAGCTGGAGAAACAGCTCAGCAGTTAAAAATAGTTACTCAAAGTTGGCCTTTGGTAAGCTCTGTGATACAACAACCCACCCCCCAAAAATATACACACGTCAAATACACACAATAAAATGCATTTTTCAAATAAAATTTGAAGACAAAGGAACCTCTACTTTCTCTTGATAAAAAGTGACCACCTCCAACTCCTCATGTCCCTGTTAGGAATCTTTTTTTTTTAATATTTAGATTTCTTTTTGTTTCATTTTATAGTTTATCTTTGCATTTTTATCTCTCTCATATTTCATTAGGTCTTTGAGAATTTTGTTCAATGTATTTTGATCATATACACCTCTCTCCCCATACATTCATCAAAATCCATTTCTGCACCCTTCCCTGACCACCTAACTTCATGTCCTCTCTTTTATTAAGAACTCATCAAGTACAATTTGTCCTACCCATATACTTGGGTGTATGGTCTTCCACCTGAGTGTGGTTGACTTTGCCAGGGCCAAGGGTTCTTTAGCTTTAGCTGGAGATAAGACTTAGCCCAACTCTCTCCCATGTTGAGATTTTTTTTTTTAATTCTGTCTTGAGCTTTGAACGATCTTGTGCATATTGTCAGAAAGGCTGTGACTTCCCATGTACACCTGCCTTGCTGGGTCTAGGAAACATTGTTCCTCATCAGAAAGGTCTTTGATAACAGACTCCATTTTCAGAGAACCAGTGGGTAATGGTGCTCATACTTCTTGGAGGAACATCCTTGTGGGTAAGTACAAGATGTGACACAGTGGGAGACAGTCAAGTGTGGGCACAAATTGCTTCTGCCCGCAGACAGGCGCCTCCTGCTTCGGCTGGACCAGTGACCATGAGAATTCCAGTTCTGTCAATGCTCTTTGTCCTGCTGGCTGCTCTTTAATGACTTTTTTTGGCACCAATTATGGAAATAATTTCCTGGTAAAAGGCATTTATGCTAAAGCCATCAGCTTGGGAGTCTGACAAAGCAAGAAGAGCCGTGACTTCTTGGGATGTGGCAGGTTGGCTCGTCACATTTGAGGAGTTTTAGTTTTGTGTCTTAATTATCTAAAAATTTTAATGAGGAAATTTAATAAGAAATTCCTAATAAGGAAAGTCTTGGATCAGGCTGAAGGTATGACTTATTTCCCATCAACATAAGATATTTCCTAACCATAAGATATGACTAAAATCTCCATATAAAGTGACCACAAAACAGCAGCAATCCTGACAGGGGCTGGAAGTCTGAAAGAAAATGTGTCTCCCATGAAGCCTTTCTCAGTGACCTAGCTGGAAACTGTAACCTGTTTTCTATTTTCTTCATTCTCTGCAACTCATGTATCCTTTCACATAAACAATGCCTGTCATTTCAGGCATTAAGCATTTTACCTGTGTCTTACTCTCTAGAACTGGGGTGGAGAACCCCAATTGTGTCCTTAGGTTTTCACAGTACAATGGTTAGAGAGGGCGTGGCATGAAGCAGGAAGTAACAGTGAATGCATGGGTTTAAACAGGTAAGATACTGAAATCTTTGCTGTCCAAGAATAAGCTCCAATCTAAGTGCACAGAGGCCTTACAGCCTTATGACACAACAAACAAAACAAATAAAGAGCATTAAATTGCCTATGATCTCAAAGTATCCAGCATGTGGATCATTAGTTGGTAATGTATTCCGGGGGTGGGATACAGGCAGGAGACAGAAATGGAAATCAGACCAAAGTGTGGATGCTTCGGTCCTTCTTAGAAGTGGTAAGAAAATACTCATGGGAGCAAATATGGAGACAAAGTGTGGGGCAGAGACTGAAGGAAAGGCCATCCAGAGACTGCCCCACCTGGGAACCCAAACCATATAGCATCACCAAACCCAGGCACTATTGCAGATGCCAAGAAATGCTTGCTGACAGGAGCCTGATATAGCTCTCTCCTGAGAGGCTCTGCCAGAGCCTGACAAATTCAGAGGTAGACACTCGCAGTCAACCATTGGACTGAGCATGGGGTCCCCAATGGAGGAGCTAGAGAAAGGACTGAAGAAGCTGAAGGGGTTTGTGACCCCATAAGAAGAATAGTATCAACCAACGAGACCCCCCCCCAGATCTCCCAGGGACTAAACCTCTAACCAAAGAGTACACATGGAGCGACCCATGGATCCAGTCACATATGGCCTTGTTGGATATCAATGGGAGGAAAGGCTTTTGGTCCTGTGAAGGTTCGATGCCCCATTGTAGGGGAATGCCAGGCAGGGGTGCTGGAGTGGGTGGGTAGATGGGTGAGCACCCTCACAGAAGCAGGGGGAGAAGGATGGGATAAGGGAATTCGGGGAGAGGTGACCAGAAAAGGGATAACATTTGAAATGTAAATAAAGAAAGTATCTATTAAAAAACTAAGACAAGGTTTCTCTGTTGTGTGTAGTCTCTCTGAAACTTGCTTTGTAGCCCAGGCTGACCTCAAACTCAGGGATTAAAGATGTGCACCACTGTTCTTGGCTTTGTCTCAATGTTAAGGTCCTTGATTAGTCTTCATTTCTCAAATGACTTTGCCAGGTTCTTCTATTTTGGATATTAGTTCTCTTCAGATGTAGGATTAGTGAAGATCCTTTCCCAATGTGAAGACTGCCTTTTGTCCTATTGACTGTGTCCTTTGTTTATAGAAGATTTGTGGTGTCATGAAGTCTCATATATCAATTGTTGATCTTAGAGTCTGAGTCATTGGTGTTCGGTGCAAGAAGTTGCCTCCTGTAGCACTGCCTTCCAGGGTATTTCCCACTTTCTCCTCTATGAGATTTAGTGTATTCAGTTTTATGTTAAGGTCCTTGATCCACTTGGACTTGAGTTTTGGTGCAGGGTGATAAATACGGATTTTCCTTATCATACTCGTAGACATCCAGTCAGACCAGCACTTTTTGTTGAAAAAGCTTTCTTTTTTTTTTTTCCCATTATATGGTTTTGGCTTCTTTATCAAAATTCAAGTATCCATAGGTATGTGGGTTTATTTCTGGAATGGAATGGATTCTATTCCATTTATCAGTGTGTCTGTTTCTGCACCAATACCACACAGTTTTTATCACTATTGCTCTGCAGTACAGCTTGAAGTCAGGGAGGGTGATGTCTCCCAAAGTTCTTTTATTGTTCTGGATTGTTTTGGCTATCCTGGGTTTGTTAATTTTTTCATATGAAGTTTAGAATTGGCCTTTCAAGGTCTATAAAAAGTCTGTGTTGGAATTTTGATGGGGATTCCATTGAATCTGTAGATTGTTTTGGGTAAGATAACCATTTTCACTATGTTAATCCTACCTATCCATGATCATTGCATCTTCTGATATCTTCAATTTCTTTCTTCAGGGACTTCAAGTTCTTAACCTAGTCCTCCCTGCACATATGTAGCAAATGAGCAGTCTTCATGTGGATCCTGAACAACTGAGGCAGGGACTAGTCCCAAAGTTGTTGCCTGGATGTGGGATATGATCTTCTAGCTAGGCTGCCTTGCCTGTCTTCAGTGGGAAAGAATTTGCCTAACCTCAAGGAGACTCATTATGCCAGGATGGGGGGTACCCAGGAGAACACCCATCTGCTCAGCAGAAAGGGAGGTATGGTGGGGAGGGATTGTGGTAGAGGGTAACCAGGAGGTGAACAGTAAGCAGGTTATAGAGTAGATAAGTTAAAAATAACAATTTAAAAAAATTAAAAAGCTTTATTTGTACATATGTAAAGATGTGTTTATGTATATAAGGGGTACCATTGGAGGCTAGGGAGGGTTTCAGGTCCTCTATTGCTCAAGTTACTGAAGGTTGTGAACCTCCAGACATGGATGCTAGGAATGAACTCAGGACATTTGGGAGAACATTATGTACTCTTAACCTCTGAGCTATCTCACCTTTTAGTTTCAATTCTACTTACAACGATTCCAACTTCAGAAGGATTACTGCACAGGATTGTATCCTGGGCTATTTGTGTATTTATTTATCTATGTGTTTATTTATTTATTTATTTAACTTTCTCATCTTTTTATAGGATATTTTCTTTATTACATTTCAAATATTTTCCCCTTTTTAGCTCTCCCCTTTTGCCCCACCCCCTTTCCCTGCCTCTATGAAGGTGATGTGAACATTTGATCTCCATTTCTGAGATCTATTTCCAGTTTCTTCTCATTCCATTCTGAGTGAACTGGATGCTGGTTTTGTTGTTTTGGTTTTGTTTTGTTTTGTTTGTTTGTTTGTTTGTTTGTTTTAGTAGTTGTCTTAATGGGACACCAAGAGTAATGCCCCAAACATAATAGGAAGAAGAGTATCTTTAGATACTCCTCAAAACTATATGGGAAACTATAAATTCTGTTTTAAATTGAGGAAATCCCCTCCATATCATGACGCTATATTTAGGTATCAGACATTGACGGAGCATGGGATTTCAAAGCCAGGACTTCACAGCACAACAGATCTGATCTCAGCTTTGCTATTTGTGAGCTTTGCAAGACTACTTAATGTTTCTTGCGTCTCCATTTCCTTGTGTGCAGGATGCAAATACCGATAGCACTTACCTCATAGCATTATTGAGGGGGTGCCAATGATTTATTATACATTAATCACTTAGAAAAATGTCTAAAACATAGCTACCGGTTTAGCAATGGGAAGTTTAGTCTAGAACTCAGTGGTTTTCCAATTACTCTAAGCTATGGGACATTGGTTTAAGTTCAATGCCACACAGATATCTAATAACAAAGCTGATGAAATTAGATATGTTTTCATCTGCAACTCTAAAGCAACAGAGAATTGGAGAACCATGCCTTCCCTCCTTCCAAGTCTCCCCAGGTGATCACTTGGATATCATTGAGAAACCACAAACCTAGGAAGCACAGTTGAAGGACTAATACGCATTTCCTAAGCTCTCACAGCTATGTGCCTTTGGGGACTTGTGGCCAGTAATAGAAATCTGACAACAGAGGCTTAAACACATGAAGATTTATCCTCTCATCTCAAGGTCAGCAGGGGGCAGCTGCAGTTACCTGGCAGAGCTCCAGGGTCATGAGGAAACCACATTCTCTGTCCTCCCAAGCTCCTGTCTTCAGTCACCATACTAGTAAAAGACTGAAGAGAAAATGGGTGGCAAGGGGTGTGGGTGGGGGAGTGGGAGTAGGTATGGAGAGTTGGGGCTTTTAACCAGTTTCAACCAATTTCACCCACTATGTTCTGTCAACATCTCAGGATCCATCTCTCCACAGAAAACAGGCTACAAAACCTTTCACTGGATGTAAAATCTATAAATAATCATTTTATTTTTTTCTTGAGGAAGGACAGTGTTCTACTCAATAATCTTCTGTGGGATCCTTGTTAACACACCATCCTGCTGAACAAGGAAAATGCATGCTAAAGTTTCATGTTAAAGCAAAGAGGCGAGGAAAGAAGGGGATATCAATCAGAATGGGACTTCCTGAATCACCCTTCCTATTCATAAGGCTTCTACAGAAGGACATCAATTTCTCTCTAGTGATAAAAATAATCATCAATGAAAGTCTAATTGCTCTAAATGTACTTTCTTCTTGTCCAGGAAAGTGAAAGGTTGAGTAGAGGCTCTCTACAAAGTGAGAGTTAATTAGTAGATTTACAATAAGAAGATAATAAGTAAGTAATTGTAATAATATCATACATAGAAATGGAAGACTAGATGAGGTTTACACGGGGTGCAGATCACTGAGCAATACATGTTTTCCTCATATGGAACAATATTTTCCTGTGAATTCATCAGCATGTCGACTTTCTAATTTTTATTAGGAGAAATTTAATACCAGTAATAAATAAGGTTTCATAAAAGTGAGATTTCTTTTGAGGAAATGGAGAAATTTTAGAAATTCAAATCACTTTAAGAGAGAAAAGCTTAGGATGGCTTTAAAAATAGACATTAAAGTGACCTTGGGAATCTAAGCTCTTATAGGGCTGGTTCTACTTCCTGTCAGAGCCACGGCAGTGTGCTGAAAACTGGCCACTGAGCCAAACCTTTGAGGAATATATCTGACTCCATTGCCAGCATAGGTTTATAGAACTGTAAATGACATAAAAATGCTTTTCTTGTTACATAATTTATCTTGCTTACCTCAATAAGTCAGATATTATAAAGTATTTGTATTTATATTATGTATTTTATATATATGTGTGTGAAATTCATCAAGCTACAATTATTTACAGAACTAGTCCAATTTCTGAGCATTTATGATATAATGGAATAACTATAAAATATAAAACCATGGTCTGCCTCAGCCTTAACACAAAATGTCAAGGGACATTAAAATAACAAGTGCATACACACACACACACACACACATACACACACACACACACACACACACCCGTGTGCGTGCACGCACGCACGCACACAGAGCTCCTACTGTATAACCAGACAAATAAACAACTAGCATTTCAATGTTGAATGAAACCAAGGGTCTGGGATGGAGACAGGACTGGCCATCAGATGAGACACTCAGGAACATTCTATCTGGCATAAACCATGCTACATTGTTATTGACAGTCCTATTTAAAAAGGCTTTTCATGCCTTTTTAAATAGGACTGTCTCCTTTCTAGAAGGAAGAAGAAATTATACCTCTCCAGGAAGAAGCAGATGATATCAAGGACACTTCTTGGTATCATTTTCTGTCTCACACTGGACCACTCTGAAGATCTAAGATCTGCTCACCTACCAGCACTGTTGGACTGGAATATTCCTATTGCAACTTCTAACCAAAGGTTGCATCTCAGGCAAAAATTATATTGATCAGTTCACCCCCTGATATAAATGGTCTAGGAGATCTGAAATAATTTTTGTTAATAAATTAAAAAAAATAATTATTATGATTTTGGAAATTGCTCAACTTTATTTGTGTATATGTGTTATCTGAGTGAGTTTGTGACATGTAGAACCCATGGAAGACAGATAGAAAGGTTAGCCCTTGGAGTTACAGGCATTCATGAGCCATAGCACATGAATGCTAGGAACAGAACTCTAGCCCTCTGAAAGAGCACTGTACACTTTTAACTTTTGAGCCATTTCTTTAGATTCTAGTTAAGAGAAATGTTCTTATCTAGAATTATCATATATATATATATATATATATATATATATATATATATATCATATATATAATTGGTAATATATAGTATATATTGGATAAATATATATCAAAGGAATGAGGTAAAAGAAAGTGATTGGTGATTCCATGATGGGTGCTGGAATTAAGAGACTGCACATGGAAAGAAGATTAAAGATATCATTCACTGGAAACTGAGATACTACTGAGAAGGGTTGAAATCAACTTTAAAATACATACTGACAAAAAAAGAGTTGAAAACTTCAATAACCAACTGAGTATCATAATTTGCAGAATAAAATTATTGTCTTTGCTTAAATCAGTCATATAAAATAAGTCATATTACATGTAAGTATAATGACCTAGTATGAATATATATCAATAAAAATTTTAAATTTGGTTAGTAAGCTCAGAATTCTAAATTCCAATACCTTGTTGTTTCTCCTCCTTTGTGCAAAATTGGTTAACTATGAGTCAATTCAGAAATGGTAAGGTAAAAGCGAAGATAAAAAGGTTATACTAAATGAAGAAAAGAACAATTGCTATAAAATAACACTGGATAGCTTATTCTTTATAATGAGAATATAAAATATTCTTATTATATCTCAAGTGGAGGCCCATACAAAAGGAGAAATATGGACATGCCTAAAACTAAGAAGTGATTCAAAAGAGAAAATACAATGATAGTGCCCAGGGAAATCGTGCTTCCATCAAACTTACCTCTCCTCTGCAGGAATCCTGTGGATTTTAAATCATAAAACACAACAGGAAACCTGGAGTTTAAGGAAATGGGCGACCAGTTGATAGGCACACACATACAAGCACATGCACCCATACACATATGCATGCACACACACATGCACACACACAGTGTAATTAGGTTTTGTCTTTTATATATGTATGTTGATAAAATTACCTATTTTGGTGATAAAAGCTGTTCACAGCATATATGTGTATATATATATAATATATAGAGAGAGAGTGAGACAGAGACAGAGAGACAGAGAGAGACAGAGAGAGAGAAATATAAGTACTTATAAGTTGTTAAATATCTTAAATATGGAATTGTAAACAAAATTGGGAAAGTATAGATATGCTGATAGTGGTAAGACTGCCCTGAAATCTAGGGGCAAAATAAAGCAGAAAGAAGTTTTTCAATAGAGAAAAACAAAATTACAATCTGATCATAAAAACCAGTGAAAAGAAGAAAATAAGATAGAAGTAACTATTTGACCTCACGTGAGAGTAAGGAGTCTTCTGGGAAGAAGAGATGTCAGCTGAGGAACTGCCTCCATGAGATTGGCTTATAGGAAAATCTGTGGAGCATATTTTTTTTATTTTTGACTGAAGATGGAAGACTCTACCCACTGTGGATGCTGCCACCCCTGGGAAAGTGGGACTGGGTTAAATAGAAAAGAAGGATGAGCAAGCCATGAGGAACAAGTCAGTCAGCAACATCCCTGCATGGCCTCTGTTTCAGCTCCTACCTTGAGTTCCTGTTTCAGCTTTGCTTGAAGATGGACGATAACATGAAAGCCGAAAACGCTCTTCTTCCTCAGTTTGTTTTCCATCATGGTTTTTGTCACAGCAACCAAGCAAACCAGAACACCAGCCTCCAAGCCATACTGACTCATAGATAAGTAACTTTAGCACGTTGTGCTATTTATTGTCCGGCTAGCATATTGTCTAAAGTGCTATCAAAATCCACACAGTATAGATCTAACATCTTTGGGTTATATGTTTCTAAATTTATCTCTAGTCTGGATATTGAAGTTTACTAAATTAATACTTGGAGTTTCAGGCTTTATGGTTCCTAGCAGGAAACAGGTGTTAAGAGTGATCAATGACAATTTAATTAAAGAGTTATTTACAAACCACAGGTGAATTGAAAAGAAACAAAAAATGGTTAGCTCAAAAGTCCCAAGGCAGAATAATGATCCATTTTAACTGCTGGAGAAGGAAAACCACGAAGAATAGTAATGATAGATAGACATGGGAGTTTTATGACTTTTGACATAGGAACAAGGCCACGACACAAAACATATTAAAGAAATGATGAAAGGGAACAAGTAAGAGGTAAGAACACCGGGGACTTCTTACTTTCCTTTGGTTTCCTGCTAATGTCTCCCTAACATTGAACCTAGATGAAAAGCACAGGAAGATTGGCACCTATTGATTTGGACCTTAAAAACCATCCTCCAAGAGCATACTACAGAGAGAGAACAAGAACATGAAGAAGACCCCCAACATCAGATGAGAATCCAGTACAACCTCTGCCCATCTGAGACAGGCCCGGCATTCCTTCAGTGCTTTGCTAAAACACCAGTGGACATTTAGCCCAACAAGCTCCATTTTACCCATCATTTCTTTTCTGCATTGTTCATAACCAACCGATATAATAAAGATGATGAATCGTCAGTGCACAGATATAGAATGGAGTCTACATAGACACTGAGAGACAGACTGCTCCAGGACAAGAAGAGATAACTAGAAAAAGTGAGGGTTTCACAGCATAGAGGGATCATTTCCTTCTCACTCTCGTCAAAGTGATGCTATAAAGCCCAAATCTAGATGGAAGAATGAATTACACCGATGTGAAATAGGCACAGAGAGCACATTAGGAAGAGGCAGCCTTGGATCTTGGGTACTAGAGAATATTGTCGCAATCACAGTACTAAGTAGAAATCGAGCTATAAAAACTGTGAGGATACTTTATATCCAATTTAGCCAGATTCAGACTTTGCAAAGTTATAAAGCATTAAAACCTAGTTTTTCTTATATAAAGCAATATGACAACACTGGCTGAACAGCATGAAATGGTCAAGAAATTATTGGAAGTTCAGTTAGAACATTGAAGAAATTGGGACTGTAAACAGAAATACATCTACCACTGTGCAAATGTCAGATTTGCAAACAAATATTCTGCTGCTCTGTCTGCATCTGAAACCAAGCCTTGTCCCATATGAAGTATGGGAAGTTGATGGTGATACAAAGCCAGCTCAGTGAATGGGTTGGTGAACTAATCACATGGTTAGAGGCTACAACACAGTCAGGCTCCTAGTTAACTGCAGCTAGAAGAAATCCATTGATCATAGTCCTCAATGTTCTGTCCTACAGGAGGGTTCTATTTGTTTTGGTGAGGATTATGATTTTTATCAGAAGGTAGGGGAAGAAATAAATACAGCATGACTGACTGCAACCTTCTAGTAAGCTATATGGTAGTGGGGAAATGAGCAGAGACCTTCATGTTTATCTGAATGGTCCAATCAAAAGAAGGTGAGGCAGGAAGACACAAAAACTGTTAGAGCTGAAGAAGATGAGTATCTATGTTGAGCTCTACTCTAGCCATCTTTGCCAGGGCCATGAGGAATCCTTCTGGAGAACTTTGGTCAACCGGCCCCAGTACAGACTCAGGAAACAGAACAGAATTCAGGTTCCTTTGTCTGACCTGCGAGCTGTTAACATGGCACTTAGAGTGAGAGGAAATGAGAGAGATAGAGCAGTTAGTTAGCAACCCCCAAAAGGGAAAGGAGCCCATGCACATCAGACAGACAGAGACAGGCAACAAAGAGACACAAGTCCATTTGCATGGGGCTCATTGGTGCACTCTCCCTATTTTGACAGTCAGTCCCTTCTACCATACTATCTTACTTTGCTTTTAGTTTCTATGACAAACCCAACCCAAAGCCACTTAGAAAAGGGAAATACTTGTTAGGCTTACAAGTTCTGATCACAGTTAGTCAGTAAGGTGAGTCAGGGCAGGAACTCGAGGCAGGAACTGGAACAAAGGCTGTGAAGGAACCCTGCTTCCTGCCTTTCTCCTCCCTCAGGCTCACCACATTAAGCTCCTTTTCTTCTACCTCCCAGGATGACAGCCCAGGGTGGCACTAGCTACAATGTGCCTGCCCACATCAAGTATTACATAAGAAAATTGCCCCCACATACTTCTCTCTAGTCCAATGGGATGCAGGCATTTTCATAGCTAAGGTCCCCTCTTCCCAGGTAATGCAGGTTTGTGTCACGTTGACAAAAATATATTCAGCACATAAACTGAATACATATTCCCTTTCGTGTAATCTATTTGTAGCAGTCAAGTACCATTCAATGTAATGGCCTCAAGCACCATTCCATCCCATTTTCTCTCACCATTCTATTGCTTAATGAGTCTCTCTTCCCCCTTAATGCTGGACTAAGCTAGGGCATCCTAGATGGCTGGCAGTGGGGGCTCCCTGTTGGCAGGGGCTTACTGTAGTTTTCATCTGCAGCACCAGAATGCATCTCTTTCTGATTCTATGGTTCAGCCAGCTTCCTGGAAAACATCTTTCAGTGGCAAGCATCTGGACAGGAAGGAAACACAGCTTCCAGTAAGGCTTCACTGGTGCTTCTCCATCACATCCCACTGCTACAGGAGCCGTAGGGATGGTTCAGAGTCCAGAGAGAGAGATACAACCCAAAACAGGATTTCTGCTATCTTGGGTCTCACAAATGTTTCAACATAAAATATTCATGTCAGCTCTCCCAAGAATGATGTCAGAACACAATGACAAGGAGTGCTGTTGGGGGGTGGGGGGGAAAGGCAACCTTGAGTTCTCTCCTGATCCCAGCTTATTTCCTGGAGGAAACATGAGTAACTGAAATGTTAAAATGCCACCATTGTCAACCAGAGAGGAGCTGGGAGCTGGTTGCTTAGTTGCTAAGTAACTAAATTACTAATCAGAATTTGCAAGTGGAAAAATATAGAAGAAAAAAGAAAAGAATCAATGTGAGAATGAAAAAAATGGTTCTCTCCAATGGAGTCTGGCTGGGAATTCAAACCACTCTTAATGTAGGCCTTGTGCCCAGCAACTGAGGACCAACAACACAAAAGAAGTCAGTGGAGGTTCTTTGTCTCATGTTTTGTCAGGGCCTGTCCCTTCCTCACCTTGAAGGTCCTTTGCATTAGTATTATAGCTTCCAGGTTAGTGATTTTATGGTATTTAGTCTATGTAAAAATATGTGTGTTTCTTAGTCTATGTGGTTTCGTGGTTTTGGGGTTTTTTTGGGTTTTTTTTGGGGGGGGGGTTTTGGGGTTTTTTTTGTTGTTGTTGTTGTTTTGCAGGAGGCAGTCTTTTTCTTGATTAGTTTTGCTTTATTCCAGTTGTGGGGAATTTTGCTGTTGTTTTAACTTTTTTTTATTTTAATATTATTTAGATGCCTGTTTTCTAATGAGAGACAAGAAAGGTATGGATTCTGATGGGAGGGGAGGTAGAGAAGATCTTAGAAGAGCTGAAGAAGAAATTATAATCAGAGTTTATTATATGGCTAACATCTATTTTCAATGAAATTAAAATTATATTACATTATAAAAGCAAGGAATATGGATTCCAAAATAAGATGATTAACCTGGTTCCAAATCTAAACTCCCTGAGTCCAGAAGCAGAATTCAGTTTGCAGTAAATAGGAACCCTAGGGAATGGATGCAATGCTTAGCCTTCTTGTAACATATCAAAGTGTCACATGTAATATAAATATTATCATTGCAACTATTGTTATGGTTGGACTTCGGTGTCATCTTCCTCTGTTCAACCATATGGACATAATGTTTTTAAAAATTGCAATGATAAAGAGATTTCTCAAGCTCTTTCTGAAAGCAAAATCAATGTGATCAAAGGAAAATGCAGGTGAAATACAGTTATATAACGGGAAGAAATAGAGCTAAAAGAAGTTTAGAGATCATTGGGACCAGAGTGGCCTCTTCTATTTGAACTATATTTTTAATTTAATGCTTTTAGATATATTTTTATAATATTTGTCAAAGG
Organism: Apodemus sylvaticus; assembly: GCF_947179515.1. Classification (NCBI taxonomy): domain Eukaryota; kingdom Metazoa; phylum Chordata; class Mammalia; order Rodentia; family Muridae; genus Apodemus; species Apodemus sylvaticus. The sequence continues at coordinate 26,067,651 of NC_067475.1, read as the reverse complement.
TTTTGTTTTGTTTTTATTTTTGTTTTTTGTTTTTTTCAGGAGTTTCCAACTCAGCAAGAAAACGCATTTTTATGAGCGGTGACTTGTCTACCTAGGCCCTGTCTATGTTGTCGAGGCAGCTTCTCTATATTCTCAAGTACACAGCTCATAATTAGTAGCTGTTCTTCATGACTACATTTCTGCACTTATTTTAACATTGTGTATTTGAGATTATTCTATCAGGTCGGGGGTGGGGGAAGGAAGACTGTAAAACAAATATATCTAATAGCTGAAACAGGAGTCATCCGGCAACATTCCAGAGGCTCTAAATACCTTGTTCCCACTAACATCAGTATGAGTAATGAAGGTACTTTCTCTGGGGATACTTTGAAATTTTAGCTGCCATATCACTGGAAATGGTTCACAGTGAAATTGTGTCTCTCATTCCATAGTGAACAGTCATCGTAACCAACTCTTTTTCCTTCGTCCCCAGCAAGCAATGGCATCTAAGTCAGTCATCTGTAGGAATTACTTCTGTCTTGTCCACTGCACCCAGGGGAGGGTAGTCAGGCAGCACTCCCGAGTTGCCCATTTAGAACAGTGTCTTTGTAACAATTTGCTTCTTCTCTTCCAAGCTGACAAATGGATTGGGCTACGTGACATCTTTAACCAGTGTACTGAGTCACTAAAGAAGAATTAAAAAAGAGAAGAACAAGAACAAGAACAAGAACAAGAACAAGAACAAGAACAAGAGGAGGAGGAGGAGGACGAGGAGGAGGAGGAGGAGAAGGAGAAGGAGAAGGAGAAGGAGAAGGAGAAGGAGAAGGAGAAGGAGAAGGAGAAGGAGAAGGAGAAGGAGAAGGAGAAGGAGAAGGAGAAGGAGAAGGAGAAGGAGAAGGAGAAGGAGAAGGAGAAGGAGAAGGAGAAGGAGAAGGAGAAGGAGAAGGAGAAGGAGAAGGAGAAGGAGAAGGAGAAGGAGAAGGAGAAGAAGAAGAAGAAGAAGAAGAAGAAGAAGAAGAAGAAGAAGAAGAAGAAGAAGAAGAAGAAGAAGAAGAAGAAGAAGAAGAAGAAGATGAAGATCCAGGTGGAGGCTTCAAAGGTCAATTCTTACAGGTTGATGCTTAAGACCTGAAATGCCATCCTTACTCCATCACATGGACAAAGGACAGAAAAAGGAAAATAGGGGGTTCTGTCTCATTTGTCCATCTCTGTTTCTCTGTTTCTGTGTCTGTGTCTGTCTGTCTCTCTCTCTCTGTCTCTCTGTCTCTCTCTCTCTCATACACACACACACACACACACACACACACGCAGTGTATTCCTGCTTTCTATTACTTTTAGCCTCTCCCATTGAGACCCAAAGAACATTTATAGCTACTATTAGATAATATAAATTATGCACTTAGTAAACTTCCAAGTATCTTTCTGAATCTCTTCTAAATGGGATACAATCAGTGTGTGTTCTACAGAGTGATTGTAAGGATAAATGGAGTGGATGTTACTGAGCATCTCTTGTCCAAGAATTGTGCAATGACATAAGTATATGATTTATATATCACAGGCATATGCATATATATGTAATGTTTAAGCATGTGTGTGTGTGTGTGTGTGTCTGTGTGTCTGTGTGTCTGTGTCTGTGTGCATATAGTGGATTGATGTGGCTTTAATGTTTTCATAAAGGTCTGTATGGTAAGAGCTTGGCACCCAGAGTACTGATTGGAACTTTTAGAATAAGAAAGAATTAGAGATAGCAAGTTGAGGATAAAGGACCAAGGCTAACTCCCTCATTATGCTGCCCCTTTCTATATTACATATGGTAAGACAACTGCCCAAAATTTTCATCCAATTACAAAGAAAAAGAGGGGGTCTCCCTGGTCATCCCCACAGGTATTTAAAATGACTATTAGGTCCTTGGATATGCACACTGACCAACAAATGACCTTTCACTAATATTGTTCCAACAGATGGGGTAAATCTAAGAGAATGCAACCTCTACTGCACCAGTCCTGAATTTCAAAGCAATTGTATGTGTGCTCTTAGCATTTGCACATGCAACTCTTTATATAACTTAATTGACCTAAAAGGTGGAAGTAGTCAAGAGATCCCCACAAAACATTCATGTCTCCTAAACATCTCAGAGGCCATAAGAAAGTAAAAACAGAATCTTATGTAGCTCTAGGGAAGCCCTCGCTCCTTATGTTGCCTGTACCACTCCCTAGCATATATGCTTTTATTTCTCAAAATTATTCCTCCTGTAAATAAATACTTTGCTTTTTGACCTTCTGTAGCTATCATTACATTCATTCATTGACAAGAACAAGAGGTCAGAACGTTCTAATAAACCTTCCTACAACAGAACCTTTCAGAGTTTCCCATCCCTCTGCATCTTTCAAGAGAAGATTTCAAATGGATTCATTACAACCATAGGGAAAGAGTTTTATGTCATAATTCTGTACTAAATAGATATTTATATCATTTGTGAGATAATTACTCCTTTCTGTGTGTAATGCCTTCCTATTTCATATCATTGAAAGTAATTCTATTAGTTGTAAGTTATGTCATTGAATTCATGCTTCATATATTCTTTTTTTGATTTTTGGCTCAACATTATTTATATTCTTGAATGTGGTTCAGTGTGGGGTCACAGTTGTCCAAATATCCTTTACATGTTAGTGTGTGGAAGAAGAAAAGCCCAAGAAACTAAATAGTAGTTCTAGTTAAGCTCAAATTATCTCACCAGAGAATTATAATTAAGACACCAGAAGACTTTTTGAATGATGCAGTATCTATCAAAGGGTTATGTTGCTAAAGGTCTTCCTCTTCCTCTTCTTTTTTTTCTCTCTTTGCGTGAATTTCAAGAACTTCATTCTGAGAAAAAGACCCATTTTTTTTTATATAATTGAGATTCAAATACCTGAGCAATACTTGTGCAGCAAGCAATAGCTTACAAGATGTTAAAACCAGGTTCCAAAATCTCAATGAAGTCCATTTTTGCCTACTAAAAAGTAGTTATGACTTTTCAAATATTATTATTGGGAAAATAATCTATGCAATTTATTGATTTCTAATCTCAAAAAAAAATGGGAGGAGATTTTGTTTTATCTCCTGAGAGCCTAATACATATTGGTATTTCTCATGTAGTAGCTTTCTTTTAGATCCTTATGCAAAAATTGAATCTTTTGTGGTATTAATAGTGTCTAGTTCTATGGGCACCTCTGGATGAATTTATTTTACAGTGGTGAATGAGGGTATGACTCATGCTACACCATTGTCCAGCCTGACAGCTCATACCGGATGCTTTCTCTTTTGGCCTGGACAGGGAGCCAAGTGGTAGAAAAAGAAACATTATTCCAACACTAAACTGTGATCAGGAACGTTGAAGAGTGTGCTCATTCCAAGCAGAAAGACCTTTGATCCTAGTGTAAGACTGGCAGGTTTTTTTCTCACTTCTCCAAATCCATTTTTATACTTAGAACAGCTGAACTATGGTGCTTCTCCCCAGAAAACAGCCAGGAAAATTATTGCTATGCAGACAGAGTCAATCCTACTTCAGATGAAATCCATGTAGTCCTTTTTATGTCTTTAATGAAAACAGAAGGGAAATAAATATAAAATGGGCCTGAACTAAAAAGGAACACCAGTGACTTCTGACAAATTTAAATCACCTTGTCATTGGAGAACATCATAAAAACTGACATAGGCTAATATTCTAGCTTACTAAGAAAGGTGATTTTGACATCATAATTTTAAACTTTGACATAGCTTTCCTTAATTTTGGTTAATCCACTATCTTCTGCTTTGTCATATTCTTTTTTTAATAGTACTTTTTATTCTTTGTAAGTTCCATACACTCATACAATGCATATTGATATCCATATATCCCTACCAATCTCTCTCTCCCTTTAATGCTCCCAAGTCACCTCCCCTCCAGCTTCTTGCTAGAAGGCAAAGCTTCTGAAGGACCCTAAGTCCAGTACTTGCTACATCTGCAACAAAGGTTTAGCCTGTGGCAGTTATCTACATGACCAAGCAACTACAAAGAAGTCATATGAAATTAGCCCAAATCCCTAAAATTAAGATAGACAGAAATAGGAATGACATAATTAATGATGAATGTCAAGTCCACTTTAACAACATACAACAAACAAATCATTTACAATAAACTTTTAAAACTTAGTTGAAAATAGTATTAATTATAGATTAGTTACCCTTAATCTACTACCTCAGAGAAGAGTCAATACATTCTGTCTTAGATAGACTTATGTGAACAGATACCATGATCAAGGGAACTCATATAAAGACAACATTAAATTGGGGCTGGCTTAGAGGTTCAGAGGTTCAGTCCATTATCATCAAGGCAGGAACATGGCAATATTTAGGGAGGCCTGGTGCAGGTAGAGCTGAGAGTTCTCCATCTTCATCTGAAGGCTGCCAGCAGAATACTGACTTCCTGGCAGCTAGGATACAGGTCTTGAAGCCCACACCCACAGTGACACACCTACTTTAACAAGGCCACACCTACTTCAATGTTGCCACTCCCTGAACTGAGCATAGATAAACCATAAATAGATTCAACACAGGCAAATAAACTCACTGGTTAGATTATAGAAGATGAAGGTTTTTTTGTTTGTTTGTTTGTTTGTTTCAATCCTGGGGCTAGAGAGATTGCTCAGTGGTTAAGACCACATATTACTCTTATGGAAAACCCAGGTTTGAACTCCAGAATCCACACAGTGACTAACAGCCATCTCTTCATCTCTTCCTCTAGTTCCAGAGGATCTCATGCCCTCCTTTTGGCTTCCCCACGTACCACACCCTCATGATTCATGTACATACATACAAGCAAAACATATGTACAAAAAATATTTTCCAATAAAATAAAATTCTGGCAGATCCCAGGTAGGACATAGGCAAAGGAGCCTATGATCTTGATTCAAATATGTATCACAAAAATAGCTTCTTAATGAAGGCTTTCAGTGTTTGCCCCAACAGGTAACATTTGATAAAGCTGATACATAGAAGTGTAATAAATATTATAGACTCCAAAGGACATATTGGATAAGATTCCAAATCAAATTCATCAAACAGTTTAATTTCTTTTTTAGATTTATTTGTGTGTGTGTGTGTGTGTGTGTGTGTGTGTGTGGCTGTGTGGCTGTGTGACTGTGTGACTGTGTGGCTGTGTGGCTGTATGTCTGTGTGTATTTACAGGTATGTATGTCTCTGTACCACATCTGTGCCTGGCCAATAAAAGTCAAAAAGAAGAAAGGCATTAGATCTCTTGAAACTGGAGTTAGGGGTGGTTGTGAGCCACCATGTGGGTGCTTGAAACTAACCCTAAGTATCTTGCAAGAGTAGGCACTGCTCTTAACAACTGGGTCATCTCTCTAGCCAATTTTTAATTATTTTTAAACTTACATGATTCTTGGGCTTGTTTACTATGCTAAACATGTTAAACATGTTTATCTATGTTAAAGTAATAAAGAAAGTAAGGGAGGAATTGAGAAAAATGCCTTGGAGTATTTGATGGGTGAAAGAAATTACTTGATTGACTTGAAAATTGCCTGGGAGATTAGTCTAGCATGGTGTGTCTGTAGGGCTATTTCTGGAGATGATTGGATCACAAAGTCTCTGAACAAACTAGTAAGTTAACCCCCTTGAAGAATTAATTATCTAAAATAATAGTGTTGCTGGAAGATGGCAGAACCTATGAAGTGAGGCCTAGGTGTAGAAATTAGGCCTCTAGGGATGGTTCAATGCTACATTGGGAGTTATAACTTGCTGAGCTTCTTTCCTGTAAGGCTCCTCTCTGCTTTCTGGCCACTCTGATATGAACTGCTGCTATGTCCCTTCCTGCCTTTATTGCTATGATTTATTGAAACATCTGAATCCATGAACAAAAACTAATCTTTTCTCTCTTAACTTCTTGCCATTTGGGCATAGTGATGAATAACCTAATATAAAGTCACAAAGGGAATAAAGTATAAAAAAACACAAAATGGTAACATTTAATAGCACTTCAAATAAGGGACATCCACAGATAGGAAGAACATTATCATAGGCAATAAAATTGCTCCACAACAAATAATCAGTTTCAAATATCCACTGGAGTTAGTAAGAACAGAGCTCCCTTTTGCCATTACAGCCAAAATAAGAATTTTATTCTCATTTTTACCATCTATTCCTATCATGTTTGATGTTTTAAGCTCCATGACCAAAAACAACTTGGAGAGGAGTGGGCTTATTTCATCTTGCAGGTTACCGTCCATCACTGGTAGAAGTCAACGCCGAAACATGGAGGCCAGAATTGAAGCAGAGACCATGGAAGAACACTATTTTTTTTTTTTGGCTTGTTTCCACTGGCTTGCTAAGCTACTTTTTTTATACAATCCAGATCCATCTGGCCAGAGAGAGCAGCATCCATGGTGGACTAGGTATTTCCACATTAACAATTTAAAAACCACAAAGATAGAAAACAAAACAAAACAAAAAATCTTGTTCCACATACTTTCCTACAGGCCAGTTTGGGAGAGTCAATTTCTCACTCTAGGTTCCCTGTTCCTAAATATATTTATATCAAGTTGACAAAAATGAATGGTGACAATCCCCTTCTTGTTTACCAACCTTATCCTAAAGCTAAGCTGAGACAGAACAAGAAACTACGGATTAATCCCGAAAAAAAAATAAAGGAAAAGAGAATGAAATGGACATTCTACCAATCCAACAGGCATGGGAAAAGACAACAGTAGAATCATCACAATTCTACATACATGCAGTGGTCCTCTCTGTCCTTACAGAGCATGCACGGAGACTTCCATAAAGAACTCCAACACATCATTTTATCTTCACTCTGTGAACTTGTAGATACTGAATGTTTCATTTTTCAAGTTACCATTTATAAATGTATTCTATTCCCACCTTGTTAACTCCCTGCCAAATCAGCATTAGCTCTATCAGTTCTTGTGTTGCTCTATTTGTGTAGAATAACATGGAAAATGGGGAGCTTTGTCTTCACAAGAGCTAAAGAGAAGCAAATAGAAATTGGTAGTATAAAAACATTGTCCAGGTGGCTGGAAAGACAGATCAGTGGAAACTTACTGAACAAGTGTGGAGAAAAAAGTTTGGATCATCACATTACACATAAATGCCAAGCAGGCCTGTCAGCCTTCCTGAAATCCCAATGCTAAGGAGGGAGAGCTGGGCTCCCTCCGGCAAGCTGGCTGGCTAGACTTGCCAAATCAGGAAACTGGCAAGCTCTGTATTTAAGGGAAGAACCTGGCTTAATAAAGTGGAGAACAGTAAGGAAAGCACCTATGTCAACCTCTGACCTCTACCTCCATGTGCTACCACATGTGTAGCCAGCCACATACATATGCTCCTGCATGCACATGTTTCTACATGTACAGATACAAACATGCATATACACATGCAAGCATGGTCATGCCCCTTTCACACAGTTCCATGTTTACATATATAATGACCACACCTCAAAGACTATAAATGTGAACCAAAAAGTATAAAGACTTCAGTACCCAACATATGCTAAATACCAAAGGGTCAAGTCACCCCACATAACATACTTGCAACTAAGATACAGGATCTCTGTAGACAATTTCCCTAAGTAAGATTTTCAACCTGCCACTGTGACTTGCCTAATGATACGTTAATTTTGAATAAATTAGTTGACATTCAACTTTCAGGATACTCATTTTTTTTTAATTTTATTTTTTTTTATTCGATATAATTTATTTACATTTCAAATGATTTCCCCTTTTCTAGCCCCCCCACTCCCCGATAGTCCCGTAAGCCCCCTTCTCTTCCCCTGTCCTCCCTCCCACCCCTTCCCACTTCCCCGTTCTGGTTTTGCTGAATACTGTTTCACTGAGTCTTTCCAGAACCAGGGGCCACTCCTCCTTTCTTCTTGTATCTCATTTGATGTGTGGATTATGTTTTGGGTATTCCAGTTTTCTAGGTTAATAACCACTTATTAGTGAGTGCATACCATGATTCACCTTTTGAGTCTGGGTTACCTCACTTAGTATGATGTTCTCTAGCTCCATCCATTTGCCTAAGAATTTCATGAATTCATTGTTTCTAATGGCTGAATAGTACTCCATTGTGTAGATATACCACATTTTTTGCATCTACTCTTCTGTTGAGGGATACCTGGGTTCTTTCCAGCATCTGGCAATTATAAATAGGGCTGCTATGAACATAGTAGAGCATGAGGATACTCATTTTTAAAGAGTTTATTTATCAGATTAATATTATTTTGTCTGAGTCAATCACTTCCCATCTCAACTTAAATCATCTCTCCTTCTAAACACAGTATGCAGCACTAACAAAATCATTCCATTTTTTATTGGGAAATGTTATTGTTCCACAAATGCCATGAGATTCAGTTATCAAACTCCATTTCTGAAGGGATATTTCATCCTGATTCTGGTGCCATGAAGCTTCTTCACTTGCCAGTAAGTATTTTTTGCTGCTGGTAGTGGTGGCAGTGGGTTTTGGAGACAGGATTTCATCTACCACACACAGGCATCTAGCTGAAGATAACTTTAAACTCCTGATTCTTTTGTCTTTACCCACAGAACACTGGTACTACAGGTACGCCATCATCACAGCCAACAACAAATTTTAAGCATACCAGTTTTGTCAATTTATAGAAATTTTATCTATTCTGACTTTTTTTAGTTTTCCAGACTGTATATCGAGAAGAAATATTACACAGATAAATTAATCATTTTCTATGAGCAGGACCTTTGTTTATCCCTAGAGAAATGGCACAAGCGTTTATTTTTTGCCATCATCCAAATGACCACAGAGAGACCTAGCCATCCTAGAGGGGTTAGACTGACTTGTGGCCGAAAGCTGCTGGACCTCATGAATACTGGACTAGTTAAGTGCTCTCTTCAATAAGGCAGCAGAAAAATATTTTAGCTCATTTGGGGAGGATATAGAAACTCAACAATTATGATTTGCAACTGACATCAATGTATTATCCCACAGCACTAGAGGATCAGAACTTCAAGATCAAAGTATGAGCAACCACTCTGTCCATTGAGAACCATCTCTTCTCCATGACATGCTTGGGGTGCTCTGCCTTCAGGTTGTAAGCGAGGGAAAGACAGAGGCTCCATCAAGCTTGTTCTGTGGGACCTTAATAGTGTTTATAGGAACGTTGCCTTCCTGACTTAAACTCCTTCTAACCTAGCTATCCTGTAGTAGTTATCCTGTAATTCCACCACAATAAATTAATACAGCAATACATGTTAAAATAATTAAGATTCAACATGCATATTCTTGGAAGTGTTCAGACATAAAAAGTATCTATTATTAGTGAAGTGAAGGCCAACATGTAGCTTGGTAGATGAACTGAAGGAATATGCTAGAGTTACAAGCCAGGGGAGAGAAAATTCCAGCTGGACCGCAGAAGGATCCTAAATGAATTTACTCTGGCTGCATCTTCCTACACATATTAGCTGAAACCATCACTGCAATTATCTACAGCATTGCAAAAGCTCTCCCAAACAAGGCACAATTGGAAGCTTTATCATCTAGGTTCCAAGTAGAGGTGTTATTCGTGCTAATTATTGCACATGAAAATGGAATGATGCCTGACCCATCACAAGGCAACCATCTCACAATAGCCAAGATGTAAACCTGCTTAGTCATTGCCTGCCTAGAAGAGTTTGAAGGGCAAGCCAGAACCTGTAAGGAAGAGATCCAGTCAAAGTCGACTTTTGTGAAGCAGATAACATCTTAAATAAAATCACTTAAGGCGCTAGAGATGGATTCAAGTAAGAAATGAAAGACACAGGACCATTTTTTGTCCAGTTTTCTAAGGAAAGGAGATCATCTCTAAACAGTTAATATAACCTGAGCAAATATCTGCTACAGGAGCATGGCTCCCACCAGCTTGCAATGTTAGAGGTAAAAAGGTAGAAAATGGACTCTTGAGGTCTTAGAAGCTGAGCACCACTTGGAACAATTTAGTGAGAGGTCTTAAGATAAGCGGTTCCTATATGTAAAGCTATAGCAGAGCAAAGGGATGGAGGGAGGAGGGAAGGGGAGCAAGGGAGGGAGTAAAGAAATGAAAATTACAACACACATAGGGAAACGTAGGATCATGACTTTGGGGTTCGAGCTACACTGTACTTCTTCATGCACGAATGGCAGACTTGCAACCACATATTCAATGTCTTCTTCCTAGGCTTTAGTCTTGCAATGTTCCCATTCCCCCTTTCTGTGTCCATGTCCCTTCCTTTTGTAACAGAAATGTTCATGTTATGTCAGCGTGTATTAGAAGTGTAAGGTTTTCTGTTTAATTGTCACAGGAGACAGGAAGAGTTACCAAAATTTGGAAGTTTGAGTTCACAGGAGCTTTTGAACTTGAGATTTGAACAGTATTGGAACACTTAAAAAATTAGAAGTTCTTGAATATGGACTACTGAATGTTATCATATATAGGACATATATGATTAGGACACACACACATGACATTAGTATTTGGGGGTCAGGGCCTAAGAGGTCTATTGCATGATAAGGATGTACTTGTGATTATTAAGTTTAATTTTTACCTTGACTAGATTAAGAAATGCCTGAGAGATGAGTAAGGCACACATCTGGGTGTGCCTCTGATGGTATTTGATTATAAAAGGTGTTTGATTATAAAAGGCTCTAAGCTAAAGAATGCATTAATCCCTTGATAGATTCATTATATAATGCCATCATTCAGATGTGGTAAAAGGTTCTGTTGCATGCCCAAAAGACCAAATGATGGATCTGTAAGCATACTTCTCTTCAAAAGTACATGTTATCAAAACAACATTATTATCTAGCATTAGATTATGGAGGAAATGGAAGACAGAAGGATAAAATGTGTTAATATTTCTATACCTTTTAAGGAAGCCACTATTCCAACATATAAGCCTTTCTAACTATAAGAGCTGTACACAAAAATGCAAAGAAAATACCAGTCTATACAATGTAGTCATTTATAAAATAATGCTAGATTTAAAAAGCATCACATAAGGCATATATGTTACATCTAAAGCAAGTGATAATGTGGAGGAAATGCTCAAGATTCTTGTATCTTCCATTAAAAACTAAGAATGCGTTCCTATTTCATGTGTAAAACTAACATGGAAAGCTCTAGGAAATGATAAGAGGATAAATAATTATAAATCATGGGCAGATAATACAAGAAAATATTATAGGTAGTAAAATATGGGTGAAATAAACATAGAAAAATGACTTACAATTTGAGACCTGGTGAGAACTCTGCCAGTTGACAGCCATACATTGCTAGCAGGAATGCAAGATGGAGTGCTTAGAAAAAGGATCATTTTGCAACTAAGAGTATATACACTCAGTCTTGCTTACTTGCTGTTTTCTTGTCCAGTTTCAGTTACCTATGGCCAACCATGATTAAAAAATAATGAGTGAAAAATTCAAACAATGGTTCTTAAGAGTTATACTATGTACCATTCTGTATTCTCTTCCTAGCTACAAAGGACATGGAGCATCAATCTGTTCAGCAAACCCATAGACACTACATCACACTTCCTCACAAGATAAATGGTAAGAGCAAATCTTCCCCTGGAATTGTGAAAATGGGCTAGTTCCCTTTGGCAGTTCAAACTTCAGAAGTTATGGCCAGAACATGAGAAAAAATGCATATTTAAAGAGCAAAAAAAAAGATTTACAAGAAAAAATATGAACAGAAAACAAGGTCTGATTTATTGGTAGCAACCTGTGACTACATAAGGCACTGGAGCATGTGAGGACTTCTGCCAGAAATACTGCAAAACTAGTGACCCAAAGCCATTTGCCACAGGAAATGTTGTTTATAAGAATGCAAAAACAACTTCAGGCTAAAAAGTATGAAATTCTAAAGTTGCTTTCTCTGTCAATAAAGAAACTGCTGCCATGTTTATACTGTATCCAAAAAACTTTAATAGTCAGTTTGAACATGCATTATAACCTCCTACCTTTTGGATAGTAATATTGTATATATTAGTCTTCTTTGTTATTAACACCTTACTATGACAGTTTTCCAAATAAATTAATTTTATCATAATTATGTACTTACACTGAAAACACAATGTAAAACTACTTCAGTACTACTAATATGCTAGACGGCCACTGGAGATCTTGGGATATGTCACTCTCAGAGAGTAGAGAGACTACTGTGCCACTTACCACAGTAATTCCACTGCTGGGTATTTCTTGAGTCTGTAACTGCATCCTTCGTTAAGTGACATATGACAGTTATTCACTATAAAGGGTGTTTATGGTATCAGAAGCATTCAGATAAATGCTTTTATCTGGTTTAGAGTCTGGTTTTGTGACTCACAGAGCATTCTTCTCTTCTTATATAAAGCAAGTATAGAGTGGAATCTATCTTCTCACATAAAACTTGTGAAATGTTTTAAATGAGGAAGTGTGTGCCAAATACTGTCTATGGTATGTTCTTAGTTAGGATTATTTTTGCTGTACTTAAACACCATGAGCAAACAACTTGTGGAGGAAAGAGTTTAATATTACTTAAACTTCTAATGTTCATCATTAAAGGAAGTCAAGACATGAACTCAAACAGGGCAGGAACCTAGAAGCAGACGATGATGCAGAGGCCATGGAGGAGTGCTGCTTACTGGCTTTTTACAGCCTGATTTCTTTTTTTGTTTGTTTGTTTGTTTTTGTTTTGGGGTTTGTTTGTTTTGTTTTGTTTTGTTTTGTTTTGAGAGAGAAGGTTTCTCTGTGTAGCCCTGGCTGTCCTGGAACTCAGAAATCCACCTGCCTCTGCCTCCCAAGTGCAGGGATTAAAGGCATGCACCACCACTGCCTGGACAACAGCCTGATTTCTTATAGCACCAAGGACCACTAACCCAGAGATATCACCACCCACAATAGGACTGCACAACCCCCATAAATCACTAATTAAGAAAATGCCCTATAGTCTTGCCCGTGACAACCTGAGCTATGGTGGCAGCATTTTCTAAATTGGGGATCTCATCTCTCAATTGACCCTAGCCTATGTCAATTGGCATAAACAGTATATGTGTTTGATGTAACCAGCACAACTGACCTCTTGTCTAATTAATACACAAACACATCACTTTTCAATGAGAACATTTTCTTTCTCATCGGTCCCCAAAATTACGCATTAATACCAACATTGCATTATAAACATTTCAAATTCCACCAGTCCTACAATCTTTAAAAATTCAAACACTTAATATTTAGTCTCCTTAATATAACCAGTCTTGCTCAGATCTCACCTAGTTTCCACAGCTTCATTTCCTCCCCCTTGTCTCTATATCCCAACACATAAATTCACCAGAAGCCATGTCAGTCTAGAGAACCCAGATACCCATGCTAGCTCCCAGAACCCCAGAACCCCAGAGGCAATTCAAAACCCCAACTATCATGCAGGGTGACAAGCCCACCATGGAAACACCCTACTGGACCTGAGGACTTGGAAATCACAAGAACCACAGGCTGCTCAGTCCAGAAGGCCAGAAAGAAAGGATAAATCAAGGGAAATTGTTCATCCAATGTTGTACTCCATAGCTGCCTGCAGCTATTACAAACTGGGTTGCTGGAACAGAAACTGAGGGATATAGATGGGGAAGGGGGGGGAAAGAAAGAAGGCCAGGACAATATTTTACTGATCGAGGCCCCAACTTTAATGGCGGTCAGACCTTTTAACAGTTTGGGCAAGCCCTTCCCCCCAGACTCCAGGCTGAGTTCTGATGGAAGTCATCTAGTTTCTCTGGGTGGTCCTGCTCTGGCAGCTGGGTGGGTCACCTGCTTAATTCAGGAATTCGTAGACCTGGAGGAACAATGAGCTTAACCTTCACTCTGAGCTTCTCCACCCTAGGATAAAAATTCCTGCTGTAACCTACTTCCCTATAGTCCTAACCTCAGATTCCTGCCTGAAGCCAGGGGATTGTCCTTGGCCAATGTCAAGTTCCTACCAAGTGATATGGCTCCCAATATGGCTCCATACAATCCAACAAAGAGAAGCTCAAAAATCTGTTCTTCAAATTATAATTACCCCAAACCCAGAGGTGGTGCCACAGAGCCATAGAGCCACCAGAGCCCAGCCACCTTACCACATCAACCCCTGGATATTCCAACACAGTTGAAGCACAAGAAAATGACCTTAACCAACTGTAATTGATAGTGATTTTTAAAGAGGAAATGAATATCTCTGTTAAAGAAATCTAGAAAAACACAAATAAACAATAAGAGGGAGTTAATCCCTTAAAGAAAGCCAAGACAAAAAAAAAAAAAAAAAAAAAAAGAACAGGTGAAGAAAAATAAATAAAATGGTGCATGACGTGAAAACTGAAATAGAAGGAATAAAGGAAACAAAACCTAAGGGAATCCCGAAGATGAAAAATCTAGGGAAGAGAACAGGAACTACAGATGCAAGCCTTACCAACATAATAAAAGAGATTGAAAGAGAGAATCTCAGGCATAGAAGAAATGATAGAAGATACATCAATCAAAGAAAAGATTAAATCTGAAAAAAAAGTCTTGACACAAAACATCTAGCAAATCTTGGATGTAATAATTCCTAATATTAGGAATAAAGAAGAAGAATGATAGCTGAAAAACAAAAACTCATAAAAGAAAATGTTTCTAAGCATAAGAACATGCCCATAAAGGTACAAGAAGCTTACAGAATACCAAATAGATTGGACCAGAAGAGAAAGTCCACCTACCACATAATGATCAAAATATGAAACATACCAGCAGCAACAGCAGCAGTGGCTCGTCCAGAGGAAGGGCCATCAGCAGTGGAACCAAGGTGACAGGGTCCAGGCAGGCCCTGCGTCCACTACCACTGACCATCGCTGGCCAGCTGGGCTGCAAGCAGCAGCGGATTTACAGCGCCTTTCACCCCACAGAAGCCATATCAGAACTCTGCCTCCCCCAGTCAGTTATAAGAGACTCGCCTCCATCTTGGATCTCTGGCAACAGAGAGATCAGACAGCCTGAGGTATGCAAACATAACCCAAGGCCAACATCAAGGGGGTCTGAGCCCAATGGGCGTTGGCCTGCACCCAGGCCCTGGGTTGTTGGGGGTGGGGGGCATCGGTGTACAAACCCGGCCAGGAGGTTGTTTGCCCGGCCCAGCATGCACTGCCATTTTGGCTAAGGGACGCCAGAGAGTTCTAGCAGGCAAAGTCAGCTAAGAGTCATAGCCCGAGGCTAACATAGCGGGGGTCTAGGCCCGACAGGTCTTGGACTGACCCCAGGCCCAGGGCTGCTCAGTGGGCCATCTGTATGCAGGAGGAGGCTGTAACCCGGCCAGGAGGTTGTTAGCCCAGCAGACCCTCCCGGCACTTTCAGAGAGCTCGTGCACACCTCCATCCTGGCCACCTGACAGAAACACTCATAGCCCGAGAGGAACTTTGCTCAGGCCCTGGCCTGCCAGGCTTTTACCTAGACTCGGGGCCTGAGCAACTAGGCTAGCCTGTGTTCACCAACAAAATGTGCAAAATGTGGTATATCTACACAATGGAGTACTATTCAGCCATTAGAAACAATGAATTCATGAAATTCTTAGGCAAATGGATGGAGCTAGAGAACATCATACTAAGTGAGGTAACCCAGTCTCAAAAGATCAATCATGGTATGCACTCATTAATAAGTGGATATTAACCTAGAAAACTGGAAGACCCAAAACATAATCCACATATCAAATGAGGTACAAGAAGAACGGAGGAGTGGCCCCTGGTTCTGGAAAGACTCAGTGTAGTAATATAGGGCAAAACCAGAACAGGGAAGTGGGAAGGGGTGGGTGGGAGAACAGGGGGAGGGAAGGGAACTTATGGGACTTTCAGGGAGTGGGGGGCCAGAAAAGGGGAAATCATTTGAAATGTAAATAAAAAATATATCGAAAAAAGTATGAAACATACATACAGAGAAAAAATATTAAAAGCTGCAAGGCAAAAAGGCCAAGTAGCATATAAAGGCAGACCTATTAAAACTATACTCAATGTCTTCAATAAACTGTAAAAGCCAAAAGGACCTAGACAGATGTGCTACATACGCTAAGAGGCCACAGAAACTTTCCATAACAAAGTCAATTTTAAATATTGTACACAAATCTAGCCCTATAGAAAATATTAGAAGGAAAACACAGTAAATAATCTCACACAAGAAAAACAAAATGAAGGGAAACACACACACGCACACACACGCACACACACACACACACACACATATATGCATACACTACCAAAATATCAGCAACAAAATAACAAGAGTTATCAATCATTGGTTATTAATATCTTTTGATAATGATTAAATCATTTCCCCAATAAAAAGACACAGGCTAACAGAATGGATGCAAAAACAGAATCCATCTTCCTGCTACACACAAGAAACATACTTCAACATCAAAGATAGACATCACTTAAGAGCAAAGTATTAGAAAAAATTGACCTCTGACTTAATTAAATCAAAAGAGATGGAGAAAGATACTTCATACTCAAAAGAAAGAAGCACCAAGATGAAGCATCAATTATGAATATTTGTGCCCCAAACATAAAGGCAAAAACATTTACAACAGAAACATTACTAAATCTTAAATCACACATTGAACCCCATAAATTAATAATGGGAGACTTCAATAGCCCACTCTCACCAATCATCCAGATAAAAATTAAACAGAGAAATACGGAACTAACAGATGTTATGTCTCAAATGGACCTAACAAATGTCTACAGAACATTTTACCCAAACACAAAAGAAGATATATTCTACTCAGCACCTCCCAGAACTTTCTCCAAAATTGACCATATAATTTCTCACAAAGCAAGTCTCAACAGATATGAGAAAATTGAAATAAACCTCCTGTATTCTATCAGGCCACCACAGATTAAAACTAGATTTAAACAACAAGAGAAACAACAGAAAGCCTGTAAACTCATGGAACTTGATCAACTCTGCACTGACTGACCAATGGATCAAGAGAGACATAAAGAATTTGCAGATTCCCTAGAATTCAATGAAAATGAAGGCATAATAGATTCAAACTTAATGGATACAATGAAAGTGATGCTAAGAAGAAAATTCATAGCACTAACTGCCTTCATAAGGAAAATAGAAAAATTTCATACTAGCAACTTAGCAGCACACTTGAGAGCTCTAGAACAAAGAGAAGTAATCATACCCAAGAAGAGTAGATGGCAATAAATAATCAAACTGAGGGCTGAAATAAATAAAATAGAAAGAACAATACAAAAAAAAATCAATGAAACAAAGCAATAGTTTTTTGAGAAAAATCAACAAAATAGAAAATCCTAATCCAAAATAACTAAAAGGCAGAGAGCAAATATCCAAATTAACAAAATGAGAAACAAAAAAGGGAGGCGCACACACACACACAAAACAGACACTGAGGCAACCCAAAGAATAATTAGGTCATACTTCAAAAACTCATACTCCACAATGTTGGAAAGTTTAAAAGAAATGTATAATTTTCTGATAGATTACACTTCCTAAGTTAAATCAAGATCAGATAAACAATTTAAGTAGACCTATAACTCCTAAGGAATTAGAAGCAGTAATTAAAAATTTCCTAACCAATCAAGAACCAGATGGTTTTAATGCAGATTTGTACCAGATTTTCAAAGAAGAGCTAATACCAATAGCCCTTTGTAGTGGGTTGGTCTAATGCTGTTTATATTCTAATGCTAATTTGGGTGCCCCAAAACTGCAACAAAGACAAGAGAATTTGCATATAAGACTCTGAGGGACCCTTGCCCCCAGTTAATTCTGATTGGTTAAAAAAAAAAAAAGAGACCAGCCACCAATAGAGAGAAAAGAAATACTTGGGGTTGAGTTTCCATGGGCTTAGAGGAAGGAACAGAGGGGAGAAAAGAGCAGCGAGACTGTGCTGGAGGGTAAAGGAGAGCCACAAAGGGGTAGATAGCTAAGACATAAAAAAGTGGCCATGTAGGCTGGCCAGTTGGAGTTAAGTGTAGCCCAGACAGAATAAAGAATTAGTAAATAGTAACTTGGAGCTATTGGTAGAAAAGCAGATTCTAACAATATTTAGGGGTAGGCAGTTGCCCAGCTATTGTGCTGCCTAAGGCATATTAAACTATAAAATCTGTGTGTTTCTTTCATCCTGGATCATAAATGGTCAAAGGCAGAAAGAAACCCCATGCCGGGATTTTTAAAATATTTATTACTATACTCCTCAAATTATTCCACAAAATACAAACAGAAGGAACATTGCCAAATTCATTTTATGAGAGCCACAGTCACCCTGATACCCAAACCACAAAAAGACTCAATGAAAAGAGAGTTGTGGACCAATTTCCCTCATGAACACTGATGCAAAAATAATAAAATTCTTGCAAACCTAATCCAAGAACACATCAAAAATATCATCCATCATGATCAACTGGGTTTCATAACAGAGATGCAGGAACAGTTTAACATATAAAAATCTGTTATTGTAGTCCCCCATATAAATGAACTGAAAGAAAAAATATATTATCATCTCATTAGATGCTGAAAAACCTTTAACAAAATCCAACACTCTTTCCTGATAAAGGTCTTGGAGAGATTAGGGATACAATAGGTATACATAAACATAATAAAGGTAATATACAACAAAGCCTATAGCCAAAATCAATTTAAATGGAAAGAAACTCAATTCCACTAAAATCGGGGATAACACAAGGCTGTCCACTCTCTCCATATTTATTCAATATTCTACTTGAAGTCCTGGCTAGAGCAATAAGACAACTAAAAGAGATTAAGGGGATGCAAACTGGAAAGGAATAAATCAAAATATTACTATTTGCAGATGATATGATAGTATACATAAGCAACTCCAAAAATGCTACCAAGAAACTCCTACAGCTGATAAACACCTTCAGCAAAGTGGCTGAATATAATAGTAACTCAAAAAATCATTATCCTTCCTATACACAAAATATAAAAGGGCTGAGAAAGAAATCAGGCAAACGTCACCCTTCACAATAGACATAAATAATACAAAATATCTTGAGGTAACCCTAAGCAAGCATGTGAAAGACCTCTATGAAAAGAACTCAAGCCTTTCAAGAAAGAAGCTAAAGAATATATCAGAAGATAGAAAGATCTCCCATGCTCATGGTAGGAATAACACAGTTAAAAAAAAGAAATGGCCATTTTACAAAAAGGTATCTACAGATTCAAGGCAATCCTCATTAAAATTGGAACACAATTCTTTAACAACCTTGAAAGGACAATATTCAATTTCACATGGAAAACCAAAAAGCCCAGGATAACTCAAATAACAAAAGAATGTCCACCATTCTTTTCAAAAGATTACAGAGCTATCAAAAACTGCATGATATTGGCATAAAAACACAAGTTAATCACTGGAACAGAATTGAAGATCCAGATGTAATCACACACATCTCTGGATACCTGATTTTCAACAAAGTAGACAGAATTATAAACAGGAATAAGAAATCCTCTTCAACAAATGGTGCTGGACTAACCAGATGTCAGCATGTAGAAGAATGGAGAGCGATCCATATCTATCACCCTGCATAAAACTCAAGCCCAAGTTAATTAAAGACCTCAACATAAAATCAGATACACTAAACCTGGTAGATGAAAATGTAAAGAATAGCCTTGAACATATGGTACAGGAGACAACTTCCTGAACAGAATGCCAATAGTGTAGGCACTAAGATAAACAATCAAAGAATGGGACTCACAGGATGGAAAAGCTTCTATAAGGCAAAGATCACTGTTGATAAGAAAAAACTGCAGTCTACAGAATGCAAAAACATTTTCACTAGCTCTGCATTTGACAAAGTGCTACTAATTTCCAAAATATATAAAGAACTATAGAAATTAGACTTCAACAAACCAAATAATCTAATTTAAAAAATGGAGTACACATTTAAGCAGAATTCTCGACAGAGGAATCTCAAATGGCCAAGAAGCTTGTACAGGAAAGTTCAACATCCTTAGCCAGCAGGAAAATGTAAATCAAAATGCAAATCAGAATGATAAGAATGCCTAAAATTAGCCTGGTGGTGGCGCACACCTTTAATCCCAACACTTGGGAGGCAGAGAGAGGCAAATTTCTGAGTTCAAGGCCAGCCTGGTCTACAAAGTGAGTTCCAGGACAGCCAGGGCTACACAGAGAAACCCTGTCTCAGAAAAAAAAAAAACAAAAAACAAAAAACCAAAACTAAATGGCTAAAATTAAAATCACAAGTGACAGCACGACAGTTCCTGTTGTTGAGATTGTGGACTAAGGGGAGCACTCCTCCATTGCTGGACTGTGCAAACTTGTGCAGGCACTTTGGAAATCAACATGATGATTTCTGGGAAAATTAGGATTCAATCTAGCTCAAGACCCAGGTATGCTACTACTGGATATATACCCAAAGGATACTCAGTCCTACCATGTGCTTTTTTAGCATATTTATTCATAATAGCCAGAGACTGGAAACAACTGAGAATTCCCTCAACCTAAGAATAGTTAAAGAAAATGTATATATTTACACAATGAATTATTATTCAAAAAATCATAAAATTTACATGTAAATGGATGAAATTAGAAAAACATCCTGAGTGAAGTAACCCAGCCCCAGAAAGAGGAAAATGACATGTATTCACTTATAAGTGTATATTACCTGTAAAGTAAATAATAATCACACTATAATATACAGATTCAAAGAGGCTAAGTAACAAGGGCAAATAGATTAGATATCACAAGTTAGATTGGAGGCAGGAGGGGACATGGACAGGAGGGATCAGGTAGGGGTGGATGGAGGGAAAGAGTACCTGGAGAGACAACTGGAATTTGGGGGGACATTTTGAGTGCAAGTTAGAAAACTAGTAAAATGAAAACTCTGAGCAATCTATGAGAGTGACCCTAGATAAATGTCTTCATAATGAGGAATATGGAACCTGAACAGACCATCTCCTGTAAATGAACAAGACTTCTAGTAGAGGGATCAGGATACCAATCCAGCCACAAATCCTTCTGCCTACAATTTTTACTGCCTACAAGATGTGTTGAGGTAAAGGTGCTGCAGAAATTATGGGAGCTGCCAGCCAATGATTGGTCTATCTTGAGAGAGACCCATGCCACAAGAGGCACCCTACTGCTGATGCTACATATAGGGCCAGAAACCAGGGTAGAACAAAACAGGATGAGTGATTAAAAGTAGACAGATGATAGAGAGATAGATGATGAATGATAATAGATGATAGATAGATAGATAGATAGATAGATAGATAGATAATGGATGGATGGATAGATGGATGGATGGATGGATGGATGGATGGATGGATGGATAAATGGATGGATGGATGGGCAGGCAGACAGATGACTGACAAACAGAGAGTCAATGAAATGATTCCTAATGATAACATGCTATACTTGTAGACAGGAGTCTAGCATAATCATCATGAGAGACTTCAATCAGCCACGGATTAAAACAGATCCAAAGACTCACACCCAAACATTATGCTGAGCTCAGGGAATCCTGCAGAAGGTAGGGAGAAAGGATTTTAGGACACCAAAGAAAACCCACAGAACCAATAGCATAGACTCAAAAGAGCTCAGAGACTGAACCAACAATCCAAGAGCCTGCATGGGTCTAACCTGGTCCATCTGCATGAGTTATGGTTCTGTAATATGGTCTTCTTTTAAGATACCTGGCAGCAAGAGCTAGGGCTGTCCCTAACACTTCTGCTGGCTTTTGAGACCCTTTTCCTCCTACTGGGTTTCCTCAGCCAGCAATATAAGGAGTGGTGCCTAGTCTTGTTATAACTTGACTGTTATAACTTGCCTAGTCTTGTTATAACTTGCCATGTTTGGTTGATATTCATGGAAGGCCTGCCCTTTTCTGAAGAGAAATGAAGGAGAACATACTATTGGGAGGGTAGAAGGGGAAGGAGGGGAACCTGATTTCCAGATGTAATATATGAGGGAAGAATAAATAAAATTATAATAGTCTTTTTTTTTTATGATCTAATGTCTCTCAACCAAGGGTTCCTATAAAATCAAAAATAAGTTAAATATTTCTTACATCAAGAAGGAGAACCAGAGCACAGTTATGAACTGAACAAGATAAAACCAAATATCTACTATGTAAATAACTCAATGTCCAATGTCTAGGATCCACTTAGCATCTTCCGGGCTTCTTCAAAGGGCTTCAGGTGACTTCTCTGGCTCCACTATCAACAGAACACAAATTTTGTCTTCTACGCTCCACTGATTGCTGCTGCTGTTCTTGGTGGTCATCCCACCATCTCCAAAATTCTGGGGTCTCCTGAAGCAACTGTCCTGCACCTTCACCAGTAGCCTTTCCTGTGCTTCCTTCCTGTTCCCAGTCCTAAAATTCTCTGCACAACCTCGTCAGTCCTGGACTTTCAACTGCTATTGAGGCAGCACCTTCAGCACTTACCTTCTCTAGTTTCTCACGGTGCCAAGCATCAGCTGCTCTCCATGACCACTCCGTGCTTTCAAAGACAGTACCACCCAGGTGAAAACTCTTATACTTCTCAAGTTCAGCTGCCAGCGCAAGGTTCACCACTGGCTACCTCTGAAACAAAGATTCTAGGTGTTAACTCTCAGAAAACACTTTCCAAAAGAGTTCACTTCAGTGATGCTGGTCTCTTCTTAATCACTGCTAATTTCTTGGCTCCAGGTGGCCAACATCAATTGTCCCAACTAAAAGAAAAAATGTTTTGCTTCAGTGTTTCTGGTCTCTTCTTAACCACACACTGACTGTTCAGTCAAACAATTGAACAGTCTTCGTCCTCACTATTCTCAACCAAAAATAGCAACAGCCCTGACTCAGTCTTTAACAGACTGGAAACTTCTCACTGGACCTTCACACAGCAGGATTCAGTCATTTGCATTGCTCTCAACAGCCTTATCATCCACAGAATAGCTCCCCGAACTTTGAAAACTCAATGGATTGTCTAGCCCTTAGTTCCAAAGTCCTTTCACAATCCTCCCAAGAACAACATAATCAGGTCTGTCACTGAAATACTTCCATGATCTTAGTACCAATTTCTATCTTGTCCTAGTTAGGGTTACTAATGTTGTGATAAAAGACCATAACCAAAACAGTTTGGGGAGGAAAAGGCTTATTTGACTTACACTTCCACTATTCTTCATTAAAGGAAGTCAGAACAGAAACATAAGCAGGGCAGGATCCTGGATGCAGAAGCTGATACAGAAGCTGTCCAGGGGTGATATTTTATGGCTTGCTCCTCATGGCTTACTCAGTCTGCTCTCTTATAGAACCCAGAACCACCAGCCTACAGATGGCATCACCCACATATTCTTGCCTTTCCTCCCAATCACTAATTAAGAAAATGCCCAACAGTCTTGGCCACCACCACAGCCTGAGTTTATGATGAAAATTTCCAATTAGGGTTCCCATCGCTTGTGTCAAGTTGACATAAACCAGCACATTTGTTGACCTAACCAGCACAACTGACCTAATTAACACATAAACACATCACTTTCCGACTAGAACCTTTCCTTTCTTATTTGTCCCCAAAACTACTCATTAATATCAACATTGCCTTATAAACATTCCAAATTTTAACATAAAATTATGTAGCACAGTACATAAAGATTTGTTTAAATGGGGAACAAGATTATCTATTCTCATTTGCTTATGTGATATATAAATAAATTCCAGATAGACGTTGTAAGAGGCCTTGGGGTCAGCACAGAATACACCTAGCCACAAAATTCTCTTAGCATAAAGAAGATTCATTATTCCAGAAGCAAGCAGGGCAAAGGGTGCAGGGTGGGAAGGCTGCCTCTGGATTGGACAAAAGGTAACAACAGGTGTCTCTACAGAAGTGAGTTTTAAGAAGAGAAGAGGAAGTCTGTGCCAGAATTACTTGATAAATACTGATTGAGCAGGGTAGCCAGTGTAGCCAAATAATGAATTCTGTTTGCTGTACCTTAGTTTTTCTGATGACTAGACCTCGAAGTTTTAGCCAGGCATAAAGAAGTGGCCACATGATGAAATAGGCCATGGGGGATAACTTTAGGAATATAATCTAACAGTTAAGTAAAGGATGGGCCATGTTTGCCAGGCTTGGACATGTTAGGGAGCCTTTCAGACACCCTAGAAGATTGTAACACAAATTTAATCCCCATGGTTATAGTGAGGCAAGGTATATGAATTAAGTTAGAAACAATGAAGTGCAAATTTTTCACCGAAATGTCATTAGGCACACAAAAAGGAACAGCTAAGAGGTGGTATAGGGAAACCAAGTGAGTAGTTGAGTGCCCCTTGAATGGGTACACTGAGGCCACAATTCCCTACATCAAGAGGTTAGAGAATAGAGCAGGCAGACAACAGAGAGTAGCAAAGAGAACTATGGAAGAATGAAGCTCGGGTGAGATTCTGCATAGATGTGAAGAAACTCAGGTACCTAAGATGAGCACACAAAAGTCAGACAAATACTGACCTAATTCTCATATCTCCTCCCAAGACTCCCTTTTCACACTGACAAACAAGAGTGCAAAGAGCCTGTTTGTGCAGTTCATAGATGCAGAGTCTATTCATAAGGTAGCAGCATGGATCCACCTCAGAGAGAGTGGAGAGGGCCTTCTACTCTTTTATTTTGTCTTGGTGAGGCCATGGCTGCAGTTAATGGGCATTCAAAATCCCATCAACCACCATATTATCAATGACAATCTTGTCATACCCTGCTCTAGCAAATGGTTCGCTTTCCTAGGTGTTCTTAATATAAAATGGAGAAAACAAGGGGATAAAAACATATGTAAGTAACATGAATGTCTTCCATCTCAATAATCATGAGTTATTGACATTATACCTTCTACCCATTCCATGAATAATATATGATGTGAAGTCCCTTGAGTCCCTTGCTTCAATACATTGTTTTGCTCAATGGGATTGCTCAAATATTTGTTATTGTAGAATCTAGCCTTGAGTTTTTAATGGTGTGGTGGAGGCGTTTGTTGACTTGGACTACAAAGGAAGGTAATGAGGTACCCAGAGATGCTTCCTTCCAGATATAGGCTTTCCTATAGTCACACTCCTCAACCCTTCCTAATAGCTAGGATCCATTTCTTGCACAGCCAGATCAGTCTGACTATTATCACAATAGGATAGGAAGTTCAAAATATCTAGAAACTTCTGGCTCTTCAAAATCATTATTTCCTTAAGTACGTGTTACATCAGAGGCATCATGTTTAAGGTTATGGCAAGAAGGAACAGGCTTTAAAAGTAGTTCATAGATGTCATCCCAAGGGCAGTGCCTTAATGTCAAAACTGAACTACTTATGCAACTTGCTAGATTCTGACCTGCAGTGTAAATTGGCAATTATTTAATCAGGAGCCATAAAACGCCCCCAGTTATCCTTCCAAATTTTTCTGTTAAGCCAATTGTTTTTTGTTGAGATTTTAACACCATTGAGTGTCCTAGACATAAGCCCATTGTTGCAAGTTGTGATTCATAATCTGTGTGCCCTATTCAATGGAATGTTTGTACAGATGCAATGGCATTTTGCCATTCCACAAATTGAGGTGCTGAGAGAAGACTGAAATCAGGGAAGGCCAATGTAAACCTCAAGAAAAAATACCAGGTTCTCCGAATAAACACGCTTCTCTCATTAGTGAGCAGAGACTAGTAGTATAATGATGTCTATCCAATTGTCACACCTTGGACCTGGTAATATATTGGGAATGCAGCACTGGTTTCTATGGCTGTCCATTTGAGATCTCTACAAGATATCAATGTTGTACTTAATAAGATGCTCATAGGGCTGAAACCATATGCAGCTTACAAATTTACCATCACAGCTGTTTGGCATATGAGTCATTGTATAATATTGGGGGGCTTGAAAGGAAAAGTAACCAATAACAAGTAGTAAAATGATTTTGTGGACTTAATTATTAATAGCCTTATTGATCATAAACAGAAGATACTTAGATACATATAATCCCACTACCAAAGGTTTGAATATGTATTTCCTACACAAGCATTGGGTATCCATGTTACAATTTTTTTTATTGCATATCATTAACCACTTAAGGAAAGGATAGCTATTGTTCATAAACAACATAAACAAGGGCTTCAAATTCTTTTTTGTTCTACGGAAGGTAGGCAAGCAGATAGCTATTCTGGTCCTGTTTACTGAAAGGGCTTCACTTCATTCCACTCTTTCAGAACCAACCTAAATGAGGAAGCTATCCAGCTCCATTTCACAAAGGCATGCTATACAGATGCATCCATAATCATGATCATACCATTCTTTTTTTCCATATTAATTAGGAACAGAGAAACTCTTTTTTCTTTGTTTTTTTTTATTCGATATATTCTTTATTTACATTTCAAATGATTTTTCCCTTTCCTGGATCCCCTCTCCCCAAAAGTCCCATAAGCCCTCTCCCCCCTCTGTCCCACCCCAAGGAACAGAGAAACTCTTATAACACCATAGATGTAGGTGAAGGAGATAGGGATGAATGGATCTCATGTTTGTGCAGTATATTGTCACAAGCTAGACCTGTGCAAACCAAAGAGTACAAATTACTTCCATTTTGTAACAGAATGCTGCCACAAGTGCAGTTTTGTGTTCTAATGGATCAGAATTCTAGTTCCTAAAACAAATGGCCAGAAAAGGATAGAACATTATTAAATTATCCTAAGAATCGGAGTTTAATATTTGAAAAATTGCAATTTATTTTATTAATGAAGAAGCAAAAGACATGAAGTGATATTACTACTAGATGGCTAAAAACATAAAAATTGACCTTTTCATGATATGTGAATAAACTACAAATAGAAGATAAGAGGTGTTTATAAAGTCTTCTAAGAATCATTACAGTTAAAGGTGCAATCTCAGGAGATTTCCCTTTGAAATCATAAGCAAGATGATTTTTATATAATATACAAAAATCAGTTATACCAATAAATATATCATTCCTGCAAATAAATTAAGTTCACAGCCAGGGATAATGGTATCCTGCTATAATTTCAACTAATCAAGAACCTGAGGCAGAAGAATTTATATTTGAAAGACAGCCTCCGATACACAGTGCTTGTGACAACCAGCACAACCTCAGAAGACCATGACACAAATCTAAATGTTATAAAAGATAAGGGTGTGACTCCATGTCAGAGCTTTAAAAGGGTAAACAAAACCTTTCATTATTTGTAGATGATAAATTGTTTTATTACAGTTCCTTGTTTTTAACATGCCACAAAAGCAATATCCACCCAGCACAAAGCACATTTCCAATTTTGAATTCCTATCTTTTCCTGGGTTGCAATACACTACAAGATACTCTCATGAGGCTGGGGATCCTAAAATGTAATCCCCAGCTCTCCAAAAGTCCACGGGTACCTGATGCTGCATCTGTTCCATGATACAATGCATTGTGCATTTTGACACTGAATACCTTAGGTGCACTAAATGTGTTTTGACTTAGAATATTTGCAAGTTACATTTGTTTTATTGGAACTCAGCCCCATTTTAAGCAAAGAGAAGTCTGTATATACATATTTAAGCCCCAAAAATAATTAACAGAAAAATGTTTGTGCTGCCAATAGTTTTTCAGCTTTGTAAGAAAAGAACATAACTCACAATTAAAACTACATTTCTATACCAGCTATCAGTAATTAGAAAATAGAAGCTCAAAATTACTATTCTAAAAAGAAATGCAATATTGATTTTGCCCTGTAGGTTGGCTTTAACATTCTTCAAAGCCATGCTAAGGCCATGAGGTTGTGCGTCCTAGGAGCAAGGTACTCTTAAGGCAGGCAGGAACTCAGGCACTGTCTCATCTGACCCTGCCCGGGCTAAGCCCCGCCTTCCTATTGCTCTCCTCTAGAATGGTACAAAGCAGAGAACACTGAGACCAGTTGCCTTTACTCTGTTTTCTATGATGGAAAAATTGTAACAGATCCATTGATCCTAATATTTTTATTGTTGGAGTCTCCTGGCTTCTCTGAACAATTTTTATTTTATTGCATTGTGTAGCATTAATATCCACTAGGAAAATGTTAATAAGGCAAAAATGAATAGTATAATGTGCAATAACAATACAAAATAAGTAGCAAGGAAAGTGCAAACCTGATGTGGCAGGAGAGGTGGTCCAGCAAACAAGAAAACAGGATGCCATTGCTGGATGCAGTGGCAGAGAGCACAACCAAACCTTAGGATGAGCTCTGGGAACCCTGAAGAAGAGAGGAGGGAGGAGGGTAGGGGCCAAAGACACCACAAGACCACAGCCCACAGAATCAACAAAGCAGGGCTCACAGAAGCTCATGGAGACTAAAGAAACAAACATGGACTCTGTAAGGGTCTGAGCGAGGTCCTTTGCATACATGATTGAGTAGCTTGGGATTCCTAAGAGTGGGAGTAGGGGGGTGTTCCTGACTCTTGCCTGTTCTTTGGACCTGTTTACTCCTACTGGCATGCCTTGTTTAACCTTGATAGGAGGGGAGATGCCTAGACTTCTTGTAAGATGTTATGCTATGTTAAGTTGACATCCTGGGATACCTAACATTTTCTGAAGGGAAACTGAAGAAAAGTAGATCTGGA
The DNA here is from genome assembly GCF_947179515.1 of Apodemus sylvaticus. Taxonomy (NCBI): domain Eukaryota; kingdom Metazoa; phylum Chordata; class Mammalia; order Rodentia; family Muridae; genus Apodemus; species Apodemus sylvaticus. Next base: position 26,039,078 of record NC_067475.1, on the reverse strand, counting down.
GAAGCAAGGAGATGGTTAAGAGACTAAGAAGAGTGGAGGGATGGGAAACTGTGGTCAGGATGTAATGTAGGAAAGAAGAATCAATCAGTCAAACAAACAAATGTATGCTGCTCTTGCTAAGAACCTATGCTCAGTTCCGAGCACACAAGGTAGCTAACTGTCACCTATAATTTCAGCTCCTAGGAAATTTGATGTGGTTTCTTGCCTCAATAGGCACCTGAACTCATACATACATACATACATACATACATACATACATACATACATACACATACACACACTTGAATTTATATCATTTTAAACATACAAATAAATCTAAAACAAAAGCACAAAGATTGTAAGAGCAAGGGGTAGTAAAAGCCATTATCTCTGGCCATGAAAGGACAACTGGACTCCTGAACTCAGTGCAGCTGTATTTGCCTATATAAGACCTGCACAAAATCAAGACAGTCAACATTCTAGCAGAAAGAGCTATTGAAAATTCATGGAAGAGGAACAAGAAACAATTTGTTTTAAGGGTGAATCAGTCACAGCAAATTGCCCAATGCCGAGAAATATTGGTCAGCAAAAATTGAATGTGGTGGGTAATAGAAGAAGGAGGAAGAAGAGGATGAGGAAGAGGAGGAAGAGGAAGAGAGTTTAAGAGGGAGGGTAAAAGTTGGGTGAATCTGGGAAGAGATTTACTGAGCACTGGCAATTTAGCGCTCAACTAGTGTTTCCATTGCTGTGAAGAAACCCCATGACCTAGTCAACCCTTATGACAGACAACATTTAATTGGGACTGGCTTACAGATTTTGAGGTTCAGTCCAGTATCATCATAGCAGGAAGCATGGCAGCATTCAGGCAAGAATGGTTCTGGAAAAGCTGAGAGTTCTACATCTTTTTTTTTAATATTTTTATTTTCTATATTCTTTGTTTACATTCCAAATAATTTCCCCTTTCCCGGATCCCCACTCCCCATATGTCCCATAAACCTTCTTCTCTCCATCCATTCTCCAATGACCTCCCTCCTTTTTTCCCCCTGTCTTTGTATTCCCCTCCAATGCTAGATCAATCCTTTCCAGGATCAGGACCCTCTCCATACTTCTTCATGGTAGTCATTTGTTATGTGATTTGTGCCTTGGGTATTCAAGGCTTCTAGGCTAATTAATATCCGTTTATCAGAGATTGCATTCCATGTGTATTCTTTTGTGATTGGGTTACCTCACTTAGGATGATATTTTCCAGATCAAACCATTTGCCTAAAAATTTTGTGAATTCATTGTTTCTAATTACTGAGTAGTATTCCATTGTGTAAATATACCACATTTTCTGTATCCATTACTCCTTTGAGGGGCATTTGGGTTTTTTCCAGCTTCTGGCTATTATAAATAAGGCTTCTATGAACATAATGGAGCATGTGTCTTTATTGCATGGCTGGGAATCCTTTGGGTATATGCCCAGGAGAGGTATAGCAGGGTCCTCCTGAAGTGTCACGTACAGTTTTCTGAGGAACCACCAGACTGATTTCCAAAGTGGTTGTACCATCTTACAGCCCCACCAGCAGTGGAGGAGTGTTCCTCTTTCTCCACATCCTCGCCAACACCAGCTGTCTCCTGAGTTTTTGACCTTAGCCTTTCTGACTGGTTTAAGGGTTGTTTTGATTTGCATTTCCCTAATGACTAATGATGTTGAGCACTTCTTAAGGTGCCTCTAGGCCATCTGAATTTCTTCAGGTGAAAATTCTTTGTTTAGATCTGTACCCCATTTTTAATAGGGTTATTTGGTTCCCTGGAGTCTAACTTCTTGAGTTCTTTGTATATATTGGATATTAGCCCTCTATCAGATGTAGGGTTGGTCAATATCCTTTCTCAATTTGATGGTTGCTGTTTTGTCCTTTTAACAGTGTCCTTTACCTTACAGAAACATTGTAATTTTATGAGGTCCCATTTGTCAATTCTTGATCTTAGAGCATAAGCTATTGGTGATCTGTTCAGGAACTTTTCCCCCGTGCCCATGTCCTCTAGGGTCTTCCCCAGTTTCTTTTCTATTAGTTTCATTGTGTCTGGTTTTACATGGAGGTCCTTGATCCATTTGGAGTGAAGTTTAGTACATGGAGATAAGAATGGATCAATTCACATTCTTCTGCATGATGACCTCCAATTGAACCAGCACCATTTGTTGAAAAGGCTATCTTTTTTCCACTGGATGTTTTTGGCTCCTTTGTCAAAGATCAAGTGACCATAGGTGTGTGTGTTCATTTCTGGATCTTCAAATCTATTCCAGTGGTACACTTGTCTGTCACTGTACCAATACCATGCAGTTTTTAACACTATTGCTCTGTAGTATTGCTTGAAGTCAGGGATACTGATTCCCCCAGAATTTCTTTTGTTGTTGAGAATAGTTTTAGCTATCCTGGGTTTTTTGTTATTCCAGATGAATTTGAGAATTGCTTTTTCTAACTCTGTGAAGAACTGAGTTGGGATTTAGAGTTCTACATCTTTATCCAAAGGAAACTAGGAGCATGCTGGCTTCCAGGCAGCTAGGATGAAGGTTTTTAAGCCCATGAGCACAATGACAAACTTCCTCTATCAAGGCCACACCTACTCCAACAAGGCCACACCTCCAAATAGTGCCTGTCCCTGGGCCAAGCACATTCAAACCACCACAACTACCAAGTACAGTGAGGGTTTAAAATCAACCCAAGATTTTTTTCAGTGAGTTTATTGGGAAAGTATTATTCACTTTAGAGATTTATAGAGCAGACAGCATCCCATCTGAAATCAGGAGATCCATAGAGCACAGCAGGACAACTGGTTTTGTTGTTGATGATGTTGTTGTTGTTGTTGTTGTTGTTTTAAGGTGGCTTGAGTAGAAACAGAATAAGAAAATAGCATGAAAACATACTTGTATTTCTTTTTTGTTTTGTTTTGTTTTGTTTTGTTTTGTTTGAAAGAGAGAAAAAGCATGAAGCTGGGTGGGTAGGTAGTTGGGGAGGATCTAGAAGGAGTTGAGGAAAAAGGGAACAATCACAATACATCGCAAGAAACTGTTTCTAATAAATAAAACAAAAATTGAGAAGTGATGATGATATGTCTCAGGTGGTAAATTGCATGCCTTCCAAGTGTGAGGACCTGAGTTGGATTGTTAGAACCCATGTTTAAGAAAAGCAATGTGTAGAGTTTACCTACAGGTAATCCCAGAAGTACATCCCTGGACTCACTGAGCAGTAGTCTCGCCTAGTTGGCCAATTCCAAAACACTGATAGACCCTAACTCAAAAAACAAGGTGTAATCCTATTAAAGGCAAACTCTGAAAATTGCTCTTTGGCCTCTAAATGCATGCATACCCAAATAGGCTCATGTTAAAAGGGGGGAGGTGCAGGGGTAATCAAAGAATGTGATTATTTTTCCCTTTTCTTACCTTCAAGATGTCAAGACCCTTTGCTACTCTCTGCTTCCAATCTCTTGTTTTGAGGGAAAACTGCTCGTTTTGGGGATTTACCAACTTCCTTTAAGCTTCAGTTTGACAGCACTAAGCATGAGTGACTACATTTTGGTTTGGCCTCTGGGGACTTCGCACAAAATTCAGTTCAAAACGATGCCTCCAATCATTTATTTACCTTCCCACACACAAGTGTCAATTCCAGGGGCATGAAATATTTAGGTATGAGGCACATAAATAAGTAAACTAATAAAATATTAATATGGGATATAGCTTCATGACTCCAGCACAGAGAGGAATTTTATGTACAAAGAACAAGAAATGTAGAAAGAAAATTCGGCAGTGCAGGCTAAATTAAAATGAAGGACATTTCCCAAAGGCACTGAAAATTACAGAGACAAAGAAAGTGTGAAAACCTATAGACAATAACAATCATCTAGTTAGTTGTACCCAAAATGGGTCTTTAAAAAGTGTCAGAGACTTAAAGAGAAAATGTAGAAAGTCACAAAAGGAAAATATCTAAATTGTGGCAAATATAGAAATAAAGTCATTTTTGATGATAATGGAAAAATTTAGATTAAAATACCATGATGGCATTTCAAAAAGCAAGCTAAGAAACATAATGCCACAATATTTCCATATTTTGAGATTAAACCATTCAGGATCCCACTCAGTCTTTGAACAGCTCAGAACTAGAAAGCTGCTGCTTTTTCTATGTTGTTTTGTTGTTAGTATTGGTTTTTGTTTTAACTTTATTAATCGGTCTGTTTTATTTATAATTAATATTTGGTATCCCACTTGAATTTTGTTATTTCATTTGTTGACAAACCTTGTTCTTCCTGACTCAAAAGACCATAAACCAGAGTTTTATATATATATATACCTAGTAACGATTAGCCAGCTGGATTATTGTGTCTAATACAAACTGGAATGTGTTGTACACTTTCACATAGGTGTTGCTTTTCAGATTTAGTACAAATAATATAAAATATATAAAAATGACAATATTTTACAAAGTTGGACTCAATAATTTATGTTATAATATTAATTGCATGGTTTATTTCACCTGTTAATGTTGACAGGGGAAATTTTTATATTACATGTGATGCTTGCTGTGTTTAGTATTGAACTGCGTCACTGTGGAAACTAAAGTATGCTCCCTGTTCTTGTCTGCTTTATCATTTCAATAAAACTGGTTGATAAAAAGCAATGTAAGGGAGGAAAGATAATACTTCAGCTTATACTTCCAGGTCGCAGGTCATCACTGAGAGAAGGCAGGAGGGCAGGAATTGAAGCAAAAATCACAGATGAATGCTGCCTATGGATCATTCACTGGCTCATGTATAGTCCTGTTTCTTAGGCAGTCCAGGACCATCTGCCCAGGGATACCCAGGGTTCTCCTACAACAATCAAGATGGTCTCTCACAGATATGGCCACAGAGCCACATGTCGGTTAGATCTGAGCAATTCTTCATTGAAGTTCCCTCTTCCCACATCATCCTAGACTATATCAGTTTGACAATAAAAGCTGACTAGCACAGACCCCAACCTGCTACTCTGAAATAAACAAAGCTGATGATACTTTGTGGGTACCCTATAATATTCTTAAGTTTTAAATCCGGGTGCCCACTTTGAAAAATCATGAGTGTTTTCTTAAATGTTCTTTTTTTTTTTTTTTCAAATGAATTCATTTTGCTCTTCTTTAAGATCCAGGAGATGGAGAATCACTGTGGCCTTTCCCCATCTTCTGGAGCAGTAGGCGATATGCTGGAAGGCCTTGGTTTTATAGCAAGCTCATCATCTCAGCAGACTCCATGGCTCTCTCCTGCCAGTCTTGGCAGTTCTTAACGTTCTGTTGTATGGACTTGTGTTACCTGTCTAAGCAAGGCAGGCCAGTGAATCTGTCAGCCTTTCCTTCAGAACAGTATCTTACTATCAACTTGTGGTGGAGCAGACTGTGCCTTGTTTTGGTGAGTGTGTCACTGATATCATATTCCACGGGGCCATTTCCTTTTCAGGCTATGTGCAAGAGAAATCTACAGTTGCCAGCAGGGCAATCACCTAACTGTTGTCAAAATAAATAGAGTGATGTAGGAGTTAGATGGATTCCCAACTTGTTGAAAGAGAGGATTGTATTCCAGCCTGTTGGGATCCCACAGCCTGAGGTCATTAGGGATGCACGTGTGTATCAGGAAAGAATTCAAAACAACTCGGTTTGTTGATTCTTCTTAAGAAGGAAGCAGATGGCAGCCAGCCAAGCCTCAGAATCAAAAGTCAAGGAAGCTACAAATCAGTGCAAACAAGGAAACCTTCCAAAGTGGCCTGAAATCGGAGAAGTCCTCCCTCCACTTTGATGATTAGCCTTTAATACCATCATCAGGAGTACTTCCTAGTACTTCCAAGGATCAGCCTTTGGGATGTGTAGCAGTTGCTCAGGCTGGCCTGAGTAAGCCTTTTATTTATCAACTCATCTTCTTCCCAGCATCCCAATTTCCCCCTTTATGACCATTTGGGCATTTAGAAAGCTGTCCATTCAGAAAGCACACAATTATACATTGTTTTGAAACTCAGTGTTGCCCCTGACAGAATTATTGAGGAAGCATTATGCAAATCTATTGTTTACGAAGGCCATAAAACCATCTGGCCCAAGAGGTTCACTTTCTGTAGCTGACTTCTGAACACCAGCAGGGGTTTAACTTCCTCTGTTCTTCCTATTCGGGCTGCCAAGCCAGTGTTGACAAAACACCGGTGATTTGTTTATTATTGACCAGGCTTCTCATCCTGCCCCTGCTTATTTAACTTCGTTCTAGTTTCTGTAAATCACTTTCTCCACCTCTCTTACCTGGGGCAGTTTCCTACACTTTCCCTGAGGTTTCCATTGGAGTCCTTCTGTGGATTTCCAGACAGAGTCAAACATTTATAACTACATCTCGGAGACACAAAGCACATTTGTAGAAAGTCATAAAAACGACCTTGGTAATAAACCCCAGGGTGTGGCTGTTACACACAGATGGCAGCTTCTAAGCGTCCACAATTCATGCGCAGCCCGACATTTATCCGCATTTTCAATTGCTGACCTTACGATGTAAGGTTTTGTTGCTACTGAGTAAGTGGGATAAATGGATTTCATTTCAAGGTCACTGTATAAAATTCCGTCTGGTTTGCATTTTCCATGAGAATATTGGACTTTTAAACATGTGTATCACTGTTTTATATCATCGCAATTCATCAAAATAGTAGCCATTTCTGCACATGCTCAGACATGGGAATGTATTTCAGAAAAGTCAGAACATGGAAGCCATGTGTTGCTCTTTCCACGGTACTAACTTCCCAAACAGAGGGTAGCTGTAAATTTGAAGGAGCTAGGACTCCCATTTAATCTTCTGTGTGTATAGACATAAACAAGAAGCCAAAAATTATCTTGATCCAATGATACCCACAAGGGACACCTGTTTCAGCATTTATTTTTGTATAACATATAAAACCTGAGAGCTTTTAAGACCACTGTGAGCAAAGCTAGATTCAGTGCATTGTGCTGTTAAAACAGGTTAGACCTTGGTACAACTGATCTTTGCAAGTTAACAGTGAGAAGTTTGAGGACTTCGTTGAGAGAACAAAGGATAGATCATTTCTAACAAAACACGCAACTGTTGTTTATTATTTTTATAGCTTGTGCATATTTATCCAGTTTAGCTAAATAAATGCAGTTATTTGAATCCCTAACACATACTATTCTCATCAATAGGATACCCTATATTCTGTACTAAGCTTATCCTGAGAATTGCTCATGGGGTGGGGGTAGAGGGATGAGGATATGAGATCAATTTTAAAACTGTGAATTGTTTTGGTGCCAGAAACCTAGTTACTGCCATTATCTATAAAAAGAACTGGTGGGAGGAGGGTGTGGCTCCCGCCTGAAGATACAGAGCACTTTCTGGTAGCCACATCCTGCCTATGGTTGGGTCAACCCAAGGACCACATGATGGTTTTCTTATATGATAAGCTATCACCTGTTGTTGTAAAGGAAGACCATTTAAAGCAGAGAAGTGTCTTTAAAGACTAATAGGTAATCTATAGTTTTAGCAAACTTAGGGATTGGACCTTTGCAAGAATCATACAGAAATGAAAGAATGTCTGAAGGTCTCTTATGAAATATAGAAATAAACCGCAACAGAAATAAATGAGAAAATATGCAAATATACAAAAATTTTACTCACATTTAATCCCTCTGACACACTGCACAAATCATTTGCTCCACTAGTCTATATGTATATGTGTGTGTTTGTTTAGATTTATTAGTTCTGATAGGGATCTGTAATGCCACTACAGATTCATCTTCTAAGTACTTGTTTCACCAACAGTAGAACAAAGAGCTAGTGGAGCTGTTTCTGAAGTCTACAGGACCTATGGGACACTGGCCCTGGCTGCCAAATGTCATTAGAGGTACAGGGTTAGAGGTTGTTGTTGTTGGTGGTGGTGGAGTTTGTTGTTTGTTGTTGCTGTTTGTAGTTGTTGTTATTGTTGTTTGTTGTTTTAACCTACCTCCAGTTTGGGTTCTGTTCTCTGATTCCTGAACTATTGGCATGCAACCAACCAACACCTCATTGGTCCTTCTGTCACAAATCAAGCCCTTCCATTGTGCCTCCTCAATTATGATGGGCTACAAACTGCTGAAACCATAAGTCAAAATCAATCTCTCTTACTTAGAGTTGCTTCTGACTAGTAATTTGTGTTAATGACCCCTACACTTGAGATATTATGTTGATTTTGTAAATAAATTGACATCATGTGATACACAATCCATATAGGATTATACTAGATATAAATGGCATTAATCTCTTTTAGTCACTTAGTATTAAATTGTAATTATTTTGCTATGTTACATATTCTTTGAAAACACAGTGTATCTCTAATATCGCATGACATCAATCTTCCTCAAACATTAACAGAAATCAAAATGACCTTGGGACCATTTCCAACTAATTCTAAACTAATGCATATCTGGTAGGACCAAAAGTGTGATTTCCTAATATTTCACTGGATAGTTGAAAACAAAGCTCTTTATTACTTTATACAAATGTTATCTTTCAGTTGTGGGTTTACATTACGTTAATTCTTGCATAAATAACATGAGTGAAAATCATTTTGCGCAGCATGCTTCTCTAAGAAATATAAGAATTATATAAGAAAATTATAAACATGTTTGGAAACTTAATAAATATAACCAAACATTTAAATGCTTTCTACCAGTTTATATTACAGGCAAATATTCCTTTTCTTATCTAAATCCTTTGTGCTATATAATACATTCTAGATTTTCTAAGTTTAAGTCTAAGTGAGATATTATTTCAGTCTGTATTTCCTTTATCTCAGAAAAAGGGAGACATTTCATCACATTTTCAATATTTACCTCCCCAAACTAGGAACAATTCTACAGCTGTTTTCTTAAAGGTATTTCCTAGGAATCCTTTGCATTTCCCTAGTAGTTATCATAGACATTTTCTCACATAGTGGTGTGCTATTTATTAATGTTCTGATCTTGAAAGACCAGTCTTGTTTTTTCAGCTTTTATATACTTTTATTGATTTGGGTTTGGAGGTGTTTTGGTTTTGTTGCTGCTGTTTCTGCTGCTGTTGTTGCTGTTGCTGTTGCTGTTGCAATTGCTACTTCTGCTGCTGCTATTTTCTGAATACTTGGCTCAAACCCCGAGACTCTGGTTGGTCATGGTAAATGAGTACTCTGTTTACACACCAGGCCATTATTTAATTGCAATTCTTTAAAATTTGTTTTGCTTTAAAAAAGTAGGAGTCAGGTGGGCGGTGGTGGTGCATGCCTGGTAGGCACTCCCAGCACTCTGGGAGGCAGAGGCAGGCAGATTTCTGAGTTTGAGGCCAGCCTGGTCTACAGAGTGAGTTCCAGGACAGCCAAGGCAACACAGAGAAACCCTGTCTCGAAAAAAAAAAAAATCCAAAAAAAAAAAAAAAAGCAGGAGTCTTAGAAAAGAATACTAGTTTTTCCACCATGCCATGCCAGTTTCCCAATTTCTTGTTTGCCTTTTCCTCCTCTTTCCCTTCCTTCCTTCATTCCTCTTCCTTTCCCATCCATTCTCTCATTTTATTTTTTTTCTGTTGTTTATTTGTTTGTTTGAACATGTTTTACACAATGCGAATGAAACTAAACAGTTAATTGCATGGCACATTTACTGAATAATCATTTTTTTCTATTATAATGTACATAATCACATTAAAATTTAATTTGTGCACTGGTACATTAGTCTGGAGAACATTTGCAGAGAATATGAACTAATATAAAAATGTTGTTTTTAGGAAATTGCTTGAGGAAACACATGGATGACAACAAATGAGCAAACCAGAAGTCAAGGCAGGGTAAAGCCAAGCAATCGCTAATTTCAATATGTGCCTTGGCTTTGGTTTGTGTTTCTAAACAGAGCTTCCTTGTTTTGACCATTGCCTTTAAGATAAAAGTTCTCACAGGGGAAAAAAAAAGACTCATTGCTTTTGGCAAATATTGAGAGTCAAGCTTATTTCTGCAGTTCCTGCAGTTTGGAAAAAATGGCAGCTCTTGTTAACAACAACGAAAAAAAGTCCTGGGTCAGGCAAGATGGTTTAGCAAGTAAAAGAAACTCCACCCAGCCTGACATTCTGAGTTTGATGCCCTGAACCTACATGGTAGACAAGGAGAATAACCTCTGGAAAAACTTGCCCTCCCAACACCCACATGAACACCGTTTTTTATGCACCCATACAAAGTTAACAAATAAATATACAAATTAATAAAACTTCAATGCCTTCCTGTATCACTGTACAAAGCAAATGATGTTACCATCCAGCCCGGCTTTTTCAATTCCCTATAGAAGTGCTAAATGCTAGACTTTCCTCAGCTTGTTATAGCAGAGTCATCTCACCTCCATAGGAATGTTGCAGAATTGCCTCATGAAATGAAACCAAAGAAAAATAAGATAACTGCATAGCACATATTAAGTCGGATTTTGTGGACAAATGGAAATGCCCCCTTGTAAGCAGTCAATGATTCTATAATATCACTACAGCTCCCACAGGGAAAAAATATCACTTTAATTCTAAAAGGAGCAGAAAAGTTCATCACAAAATGTCACCTCTGAGGCAAGGAAAACCACCCAGCACATGGTTTAATCAGCTTGGATAATCAGTGTAATTACTGAACAGCCAGCCCAGGAGTTACAATAGTAAACCTACAGAAAAATACAAGGCTTGAGACTTGAGAGTCATAAGCTTTAGATGAATAAATGACAAATAGTGAAATATTTTTGTAATTGGTATCTTCTGAGAAGCTACATCTTTAGACCTTTGAAATACAGAAAATTGATAGGAACAGAAATTCATAGTTCAAAGATAGTCATATTCCAAAGTGATTTTGCAGTTTTATCTAATGCTTGTGTTTTATTGTCTTATTTTCTCTTTTCCAGTAGTTCTGGAATATAAAACTTTGTGAGGACTCATTTTTAGGTTAATGAAAATCGCACCCAAACATTTCATCCTACACCCCATGCTCATTTTTTCCTTTTTTGAATTTCCTGTTCATTAAAACAATACCATACACAACCATTTTTTTCCATCTACACAGTCATCATTAATAATCAGGACTGAAATCAATAACAATCCTCACCATTCATTGCCATTTCCATGGCTGAGACAGGGACCACTAGCCAGTCACATTTCAGCCCTTTAAAGGCAAGGAGACTACATAAATAAACATCTTTCCCAAGCCTCTGGTGGGAGGTGATCTTGTGTAGCCTTTCTTTCCCAGTCTGAATGGACAAACAGATGTGAATGTCTAGAATATAAGGTAACAACCAATTTAGGAAACTTGTGATCTATTCAAGCTGCTCCAGGCTACCTACTGATAGTTACCTGATGTACCATGGTCCCAGGAACCCGAGTCACTGCTGTGATGAAGCTGAATGATGTTTGTCTACAGAAAGTGAATCCTGGGTGTGATGCTTTTTAGGTCTTATTTGACATGGAAAATTAAAACCTGGAAAAATAAGTCATTGTATCCTGAATGGAAGTTTACTTTTCTATTATTTCTATCAAAGTTATTAAGTCGCGGTAGCCACTGTATCTACTTGAGTAGATTTAAACCAAGGCCATCACTGAAACAATTCTCCATGAAGAACACGTGCATTTAAAATTACTATTCAATAAAATAAAGAGACACATTATAGAATTACAAAAAAAATCTTTATTTGCTTTATAAAAGTTTTGAACAAACAAAACATTTCTGTAAGGACATTTTTTTTTCTAACAGAAGAAGAGATATTGCAACAGAGAGAGCACAGGTAGGTGCTGACTGCTCTTCTAGAGTTCCCAGTGTTCCTGGACAGTCACACAAGCATGGTACACTATGGAGGTTTGCAAAAGGACTGTGAATCTTCTATATAGTGACCATGACTACTTGCCTAAGAGCTACATTTGGGTTTATGATACACCTAAAAAGTTTGTTATATAAAATATCGATAATAATCTTAGGCAAGTTTTTAATGAAAGATAGTTGATATTCTAAAATTTCCTTTTTTATTTTCTTTTCACCCACCTACCAACTGTCATGATCCAGCTCACACACAGCTGGCCAATATTTGGCAGACTATCAGCCTCCACCTGGGCCCTCACAGCCATCTGTAATGGATCACAGAATTCTTTCCCATCATTCACTCTCAATACAGGATTCAAAACACCAATAATTCATTGAAGTAATTTTAAGTGATGAAATAGAATTAAATCTCTGACCCATGATAAGGTCAGGGGGTGAAACTGAGTCTCCAAGGACTGCTATAGAGCAGTTTATTTGGTCATAAAGGAATAATTCTGAAACTCAGCTAGATCTGTCAAATCAGAAATGTTCAGTCACAGAGCCTAAAATTTGAATTTTATGTAATTTCAAAAGTAAGGATCAATCAGGAAGTCACATCTGTAACTATCCACAGATTGGCTGTGGCACACACATAGTGGAAACGAAAGAGCTAATCAACATATTCAAGGTCTTTGGCTATCAGTGTGACCATCTATAAAGATAGTTTCACAATAATTTTTCTTGGAGGAGGATTCCTTGGGAGATAGAATGAAACGATGCATACTGAATGGATGTCTCAGAATTTCTCCTCCACACATATTAATTCCCTTCAAAGAAATATGCTAAAGATCATTAAAATGTGATTAACTCACCAATAAGCCCAGGAGGAAAGCACCCCCTTATTATCTTACAGACTTCACATATTTGAATAACACTATAGATACATAGATAGATAGATAGATAGATAGATAGATAGATAGATAGATAGATAGATGCATACATATATATACATATATACATACATGGATGATACATAGGTGCATAGATACATGGATACACAGATACATAGATAGATACAAAGATACATAGATGATACATAGATACACAAGATACACAGATACATAGTTACATAGAGGTAGATAAATGAAAGATAGATAGATGATAGATAGATAGATAGATAGATAGATAGATAGATAGATAGATAGGACAAATAGACAGATATTAGTGATTTTCTCAGCAAGGTATCATTTGTTCCACCACTCACATACATATTGCAACAAAATACCTGACCAAGAAAAACCATATAAAAGCTTTGGTTCATAGTTCCAGGGTAGAGTCCAACCTCTCAGGCAAAGCATGATGGCAAGAGCTTGGGGTAGATGGTCACGTTTCATCGCAAACAGGAAGGAGAAAGATGACTGCTGGCACTTCCTTGCTTCCTTCTTTTGACTCAGAATGGAACACTGGCTTGTACAATGGTGCTGCCCACATTCACAGTGGGTCATCCTACTTCCATTTAGCCCATCTAGAAACTTCCCCATTATGAAGCTCAGAAGTTTATCACCTACATGATTCTAGATCCTACAAAACTGGTAATCACTATTAGCCATTACATATATGTTACAAATATTAAAATTTGGGTTGCCCACATGGCAGCTTGAATAGGAGATACTACAATTGGTCACGTCAGCAAAATGTGTTCTATGCATGGTCCGAAGGCTTAGAGGGGCAGGCTTCAGGTCTATAAACAATTAGGTATGATTAGAAACTTCATAAACACACAAAAACCCATGGATGGTGTGGACTTTATGAAGAAGAAGACTTCTGTGTTAGATCTGTATTTCCTGGTATGACATAAACACATGTCTGGCCAAAGCTGGAATAAAATGTATGAGACACAAGCTTGGTCAATTATTCTCCATTATTTGTTACTTGTTTCCTAAAGATGGGGTCATTCTGGAAACCTTATAATCATCAGTGAGGAGAAAGGGTCCCAAAAAGAGCAACTGAAAAGGTGGGGATGTATAGCACATAGGATCACCCCATCATTAAATATATATATCTTTTTTATTCCAAAATACTGAAATCAGTTCAATAAAGTAGTATGTGAGTGATACGCGATGTCATCTACACTATGAACAACATCATCAATTATGATGGAAATAACAATCAGAACAATAATAGTAACACTTCACCTTTAGGGCTGACTAACATTTGAAACGGCAGACAAAGAATAATTTCTTATTATATTCTGAGTTCTATGTTTACATGCACAGATAAGTGTATCCTGACCCCTCATTAAAGAAGATTCTCTTTACCTCAAATGGAAACTATCACAGAAAAATACAACTGTACACAATAGAGAGATCGACTGATTACAGACAGCCCAGCTCCATGGGATACATCTATACCTTAGCTCCACTATTCATGGCTCTGGGAACATCAGGGAGAGGATGGGGAATGGTGTAAGAGTCAGAAAACCAGGAAGTCTGCTGAGAAATAATTTGCCCTAGATATGGCTGTGTAAACAAACCAGAACACCTGCAATGTCAATCAAATCAACATTTTAATATTAAATGGGAAAATCTTAGGCTCCCACCCCTAGATAAAGAACTTCAGGCAAATAATGACTGAGTTTCTCCCAGAAAGGAGCCTCCTTATAGGCTGTCTAATGTAAAATGGTAACAAATATAGACTCAGTAGATTGTATTTAGATATTTGTGCATTCACATATGTGTCTGTGAATGTATATATATATTTACATATATATATATATATGAGAGAAAGAATATAAATAAAAGAATAAGAATAAAAAGGCTGGATTTTTTTGACATGGTACATTGCCTTCTTAATTTTTTAATATCTGTAATTGAAATACAATTACATCATTTTGCCCATCTTTTCCCCCTCCAGACTTTCCCAAATATCCTAACTCCAACTGCTTCCCATGACCTACCACTCTCAAGTTGATAGCCTCTATTTCTTTATTATTTTACATATGCATGCATATATAATATATGCATGAATCATTTCCTTTTAATATATATTAATTAATATATTTATTAAAGTGGCTTACTGACTGTGATACCAGTAGTTCAGCAATATGTCTCCCAGCAGAAAGTCCAAAGTCCAAATCCATCAAGGAGTATATAAGAATAGTTACTTGATACTTAACAAAAGAGCAAATGCAGTACAGTAACCAAAGACACTCTGTAAATTAATGAATTAAAACATGAGCCTTATATTCTCTTACAACACTTAATTCAAAATAGATAAGACCTAAATTATTGTAATACACAAGACTACAATAGCATTAAATCTAAGGTAAGCTAAAGCCCAGGTGATCTTTGGTCTGGTGATAGCTTTTTGGTATCAAATATGAGAGGCATGATCGACACAGATGCCACAGTTGGAAGAAAATATTGTCAAAGGCATACCTGTTGACTGTTTTGAAGAATGTAAAAAAGAATCCTCAAAACTTGGCATAAGAGAAAGAGCAACTTTCCCTAGCCCCAACTTTATTTATACAAAATAGGGAAAGCTACCAAACAGTTGCACCATTTTTCATCCTAGCCAAGGACAAACAACTTAAATGTCTATTAATGCATAAGAGA
The DNA here is from genome assembly GCF_947179515.1 of Apodemus sylvaticus. Lineage (NCBI taxonomy): Eukaryota > Metazoa > Chordata > Mammalia > Rodentia > Muridae > Apodemus > Apodemus sylvaticus. Next base: position 26,023,691 of record NC_067475.1, on the reverse strand, counting down.
TACACAAATGTGCTGTGTGCACATAATAGTGAATCAGAGTTGGAAAGAGTGGAACGTCATACCTGCTGGAACACAGATGGGCCCTGGAGAAATAATCATAAAGAAAGAATCCAGAAACAATATGCTACATATTTTATAACCTCATTTGTGAATTTTCGAGACGTACCAAACCCATAAGACAAAAAATAGCTTACTTGTTGTTAGGATAATGAGGGACTGATGAAGGAAAAAAGACTGGTGACTAGCGGACACAGGCTTTCTGGTATGTGGGGTCACTGCTTGCACACCTTTATAAATATATTGACAGTCACTGAATTACACCATTTCTGAGGCAACATTTTATGGAATATGAATTATCTGTCAATAAAGTTACACATACAATGTTTATGTATGCATATATATGCAGTTATTCAGTTTTTCATAATGTTAAATGAAGGGTTACCACGTAATACATATGAAATAATGGCACGCCTGCATGCCAGCCTGGTGCTGATGGAAATAATTCCTCCACAGTTTATACAGATATTACATCTCAAATTAATTTCAAAGGATTGATACTTGTAAGTTTACAAATTATATTACATGGAACGTCACATTGGAAAATGTCATATCTGATTAGGCTGTCAAAATCAATGTATTTAGAAGCATGGGGGGATGCATCAGTGGTTAAAAGCATTTGCTGCACAGACCTAAGGAGGTGCATTTAAATCCTTAGTACCCACTTAACAGCCAGTCATGGGCACTTCAGTGATGCAGCCCTTCAGGAGATGGGGGCAGAGACAGGGTCATTGGGACTTGCTAACTGGCAGCCCAGCTCTTGTTGATCTCAAGAAAATAAAATGAAGTGTGGTAGAACAAGACACCCAACATCTCCCTCACACCTCTGTATGCATACAGGGCTTGAACACATGCACACATATGCGTATATACCACACACACACACACACACATTCACATACACATGCACACCATACACACAAATGCATGCACACACACACACACACACACAGAGTTAAAAAGTAAAATAAATATGTTTTTATTCTGCATTCAGAAGGGTGAGACTAGCCAATAGTATAACAAACAGCACAGTTGAGAACAACAGAGGCCTTGCTCTCTGCTGAGCCACATTAAAGAGCTGAGGCTAGATGTCTCTGAGGCAGGAAATGTTGCGGAAGCAATAGAAAATAAAACATAAGGGTTTCACACTGTCCCATAAGGGAGAGGTAGACAGGTGAGCAAGCCATGGAGCTAAAGTTCCGGAGCTAGTGTGGATACAATGTAAGAACCAGAGTCGGTGGATGATTTGAAGGAATCGGAATTTTCCAGACACAACAGGTCAGATTCACATATGCACTCACAGACTGTGACCATGTATACAAGATCTGCACAAGACAAAGGCACATAGAAAGGAGTGGAAGTGCACACAAAGTTTCACCCATAGCCAAGAAGCTAATCACACAGCATCTGGAAGAGGGAAGATCAGCTTTCTTCAACAGAAGGCTATTGACCATACTATGGGGCAAGCCCCTTGCTCAGGAGCAGATGACCATTAGTAACCAGACTCCATGCGTTTTAGTGGATATTTTCTGTTTCCTTTTTAAAAATTATTTTCAAGAAAGAGAAAGAACTTGAAGTTTGATGGGTTGTGAGGAAGATGCATCTGGGAGAAGCTGAGGGATGGAAAATAATATGGGTAAAAATATATGCTGTATGAAATTCTCTAATAATACGTTTTTAAAGAAGAAAAACATTAATTGAGCCCCAAATTAATGGAGCTGACAGGGCTAACGAACCGCATAAAACTGTCTAGAGATTGCTGCACCAAAGTATCCAGGTTGAGAACTTTTGTGGGGTTCCTACAGGTTGTCAGCATTTGCCTTACTTAGAACAAGTTCACAGATAACACTCAGTCTCTTTTCTCACTCACCATTTATCCTTTTTCTTCCATTATTTTCTCCTTTCTGGTCATCTCTCTATTTTCGATATATGAAAACTCTTCAGCCTTTTGGTAGAATATGACCTTTCCACCTTTTGATATGACATCTGGACTTTCTTCTGACATAGTTCACCTTCACACAGAAACTCATTCCTTTCACAAAAGCCCTACATTTTCCCTACTTTCTGGATCCTGTAATTGTCACTGGAAAATTGTTAAACAGGAATGGAAAACTAAGTAGGAATAAAAAAAATAATAGGTTGGCATTTTCTTGAAAGGAAGCTAAATGTTCCAGAGAAATATGTGAATATTTAAGAAGATATATGCAGAGAGTTATAAAAATATGGCATTGAATAGAAGAGAATAAATGAATTTAAAAAAGAAATGAGAGAACATAATAATTTACCACAAGAAGAATAAATATATTGACGTTTGTATCCCCCAGATTTTGTTTTTAATCAAAATTTTCCTTTAGTCTCTTTTGTAGAAAAGCTTTCAAACAATTTGAATACAGAAAAGCTGCAAGACATCAAAGCTAGGCCACAGAATGGCAAAAAAACTTAAAAATACAGTCTAGTACATAAAAATGTTCTCTTCTAGCCAGGTAGTGGTGACAAATGCCTTTAATCCCAGCACTTGGGAGGCAGAGGCAGGCTGATTTCTGAGTTCAAGGCCAGCCTGGACTCTAAAATGAGTTTCAGGACAGCCAAGTCAACACAGAGAAAAAAACCCTGTCTCCAAAAACCCTGTCTTCTTTTCTTACATTTATCCTCCATTTTTTTCTGCAAAGTTTGCCTCAGTGGTCTATATTATAATTGGGCTTTTGTCATTCCACAATTCCTTCATTTACATCCCTTGTTTTCTTCCAGCAGCCCATACTTACTGACCTCATAATTACATTCTGTGATTAAAGTATCCATCCCTGGAAAGTTTTTGAAAAATCAAACACACTTCAATGATACACCACTAACATTTTACCCTGTCATGTGGTAGGCACTTGGCAAGGTTCTTTTTAATCATGTTTCTTAGAGGTTTTGTAATTGAAGGTTTGGAAATAAAGACATGGAACTTTAGTCAATACTACCTGAGGACGCATCGCCATTAAGGGCAGATGGAGAGGAACACAACAGAGACCCTTCCCTTATTAGGTGTTCTGAATTCTATTTGCTCTTGATAAGGAAGAAGCATGTGAGGGGAGAGAGAGAGGAGAAAGAGAGAAAGGCGAAGCCCCATACACCTGCGTTGGTTCATGGAAAGCACTCTTTTGTTGGGGGTGGGGTAGAGTGAACTTGATTGATGGCATTTAAGAGAGTGGGGAGCACTCCCTAGGCCCTTCTGTTATTATAGGGTCTGGGATGGAAACTGAGGGAGCTGCTCAGTGTGGGGGGCTGAGTTGGGACAGGGACTCCTCAGCAACCAAGGGCCTCTCTCAAGCTCTCTTGCTGGGGTGGGTCGTCCAGGGCTTCTTACTCCTGGGAGGCCATGTAGGCCATGAGACCCACCACCCTGTTGCTGTAGCTGTATTCATTGTCACACCAGGAAATGAGCTTTACAAAGTTGTCATTGAGAACAATGCCAGCCCCAGCATCAAAGGTGGAAGGATGGGAGTGGCTGTTGAAGTCACAGAAGACAACCTGGTCTTCGGTGTAACTCAGGATGCCCTTTAGTGGGCCCTCGGATGCCTGTTTCACTGCCTTCTTGATGCCATCATACTTGGTGGGTTTCTCCAGGCAGCATGTCAGATCCACAATGGATACATTGTGGGTAGGAACATGGAAGGCCATGCCAGTGAGCTTCCCATTCAGCTCTGGGATGACCTTGCCCACAGCCTTGGTGGCACCAATGGATGCAGGAATAATGTTCTGGGCAGCCCCACTGCTATAATGCCACAGCTTTCCAGAGGAGCCATCCACAATCTTCTGAGTGTCAGTGATGGCATGGATGGTGGTCATGAGCCCTTCAACAATGCCAAAGTTGTCATGAATGACCTTGGTCAGGAGAGCTAAGCAGTTGGTGGTGCAGGATGTATTGCTGACAATCTTGAGTGAGTTGTCATTATTTCTCATGGTTCATACCCATCACAAACATGGGACATTGGCAGAAGGGGCAGAGATGATGAGCCTTTTGGTCCCACCCTTCAAGTGGGCCCCAGGCTTCTCCATGGTGGCGAAGATGCCAGTAGACTCCACAACATACTCAGCACCAGCATCACCGCATTTGATGTTAGCGGGATCTCGCTCCTGGAAGATGGTGCTGGGCTTCCCATTGATGACAAGCTTCCCATTCACTTGACTGTGCAGTTGAACTTGCCATAGATGACATCATAATGGAATATGTAGACGATGTAGTTGAGTTTAATGAAGGGGTCGTTGATGGCAATAATCTCCACTTTGCCATATGCAGAGCAGAAGGCAGCCCTGGTAACCAGGTGCCCAATATGGCCAAATCCAGTCACACCAACCTTCACTATTTTGTCAACAGGAGGAAGCTGGCATTGCACAAGTAGATGCAGCTGTTTTTTGAACAGGGAGGAGCACAGAGCCCATGGAAAGCACTCTTACTTATGACATTAGGAATAGTAGTTAAATTAAGAAAAAACTCAAAACCATGATTCCTACGAATATTGCATGCATATCGTCATGAACTTTCCAGGGTCTGAGATTTTACACTTCTTGCAAGCTGACAGCTAGCAGGAGCTCCCGGGTGGCAGAAAGGGAGTCCTCCATGCACAGCAGTCCCACAGGCACCAGGCTTGTCTTATCTGTTTGTTCTGTCAAATACCACATGGTGATACAGAGCAGCCTGGGAGGAACCTACACAGTAGGGGACTGAACACCAACCGAAGAGGAGACTCTTGCTTAGAAACATAAAACTTTCATAAGGAAGATATAAGCAAAACTCTTCAGCTGTCATGCATTCCCAGTCTCTTCAATCTTCTGCGGCTTCTGAAAAGGTGTCACCATTTATGCTTACAGAAAAGCCAATACTACTACAGGCATTCCCAATGCTTTAGAATACTAGTGCTATTTAAACAACTACCTTATTTGTATATGCAAAATCTTCAATGTCAGGACTGAATGAAGCAAAAAATCTTTATACTCAAAATACTAGTTCTACAGGCATGGTTTACTCTTTACTGATATGTATTTGTTTAATAAAAAAGAAAGAGACAGGGGTTAGGGGAGAAATTTTTGGAAGTGGATGTCTCTATGACTTAGGAAAAGGTCAGGGCTGTGAGCAGGGTGTACACCTCTTTTTATAATCAGATTACACTGTTATTCAGTAACCTGCTTGTAGACTCATCAGAATTCTTTCACCTTATCAGCACCCCCCCCAACCCTGTGGGAAAAGCAGCCCACAGTTGCTTGACTTAAGGATTTTATGGACTCAGACTTCAATGGAAGCAGATGAGGGAGATCCCAGCCAGGCCTTCCTGGCCAGTCACACCAAGTCTCTCAAAAGTCCTCTGCAAACTCAGGAGCATTGTCATGCCTCAGATCAGTGGTTCTCAACCTGTGGGGTTCTGGGTTGAGAATCCTTTGAGGGTCAATGAACCCTTTAGTAAGGTTTGCTTATCAGATAGCCAAAATTAGTCATGGAATCACAATGAAAATAATTTTATGGTACACGGGGTGGGGGATGGGGTCATCATAGGCATGAGGAACAATTAATGCAATGATTTTTTTATACAAAGGGTAACAGCATTATGGATGCTGAGAACCACTGCCCTCAATGAAGGAAGGTCACAGATCTTCAGATTCAGCATCAGTTCTTATTCATATAGCTTTTGAAGAAGATAATTAATTCACAGGAAGATCCATTACACCTGTTGCTGCTGACTGTGTTAGATAACAATAAACAATAAAATACTTTGAGGAACTCAGCTAAATATTTGGACTTAAATTATCTTCACAGACTACCTGTATACAAACAAGATCAATGAAAATGTCTGGTCCTGGACAGAGAGAGTGCTTTGTGGCCAGATGACTATGATTATTTGTGGCAGGCTACACCGTGTTAATGAGGGATACTTATATAATGGTGGATGTAACTTTTGAGAGGACCATCTATTTGGTTTATAGCTACATGAAGCACACACATTAAATATTGCTGGCTATTTCTGCCACTGGGAGAAACAATAGTTCCATGCAGGAAGAAAACATTTAGAGTCATTGTCACTGTGCACTCAGGGCAACAGGAAAGTCCTGTTCACATCGCATCAAACATCACACAGCTCACAAACGCTAACTCTCAACACTCATTCTCAATGGTCTGTTTTGTAAGAACTAAGTAAAATATGAAAAGACTCAATGGTATATTCTCTTGGGAATCTTGGTTTTGTCGCATTTTACTGAGATTTTAAATATGTAGTATATCCCTGGAAACCTACAAAAATCAAAATTACTGTCAAAAATGTTTAATAATATTGTGTATATATAAGCTATTTTTCAATTAACTTGTCATATCTAGATTTCAGAGTTTTGTTTTGTTTTTGGAATTGAAAAAAGATTGAGGGGCTAGAGAAATAGGCCAGCAGTTAAAATTACTAGCTTTGCCAGAGAACATGGACTCCCAGCACCCATCGGTGGCTTACGAGGCTCTGTAATTCCAGCTCTAGGCATCTCTTCTCTCCTCTTCAGGCAACCAGGTGGACCAGGCACATACAAACTGCACTTGCATAGGTGCCTGAAAGATATTCCTAGTAAAAAATTTAGAAAAGAAATTAAAATCAGTGCACAGAAGCAAAAAAAAAAAAATAACATTTTATCTTTAACATCAAAAATAATTGTTCTCAGAAATGAAGTCAAGGTATTCTAGTAGAAAATAAATGTCAGTAGAAATATATTACAGAATCAGTCCAAAAAATTCAGTGTGTGTTATGTAGGGAGCTGGGATGGTAACTCTGCTCTCTTTTTCTGCTTCTTAACCCAAGACACTAATATCCACATGCAAGGAGTGATAGTCAACATGATTTTACCAGTCTTCTGCAGAAGAGTAACAAGTTGAGGATTTTCATTTAAAAGAATGAAAAGAGAGAAGGAAAGTAAAACCTCACAGGAACTCAATAATTTTCTGGAGTTCTATCCATGTCAAATGATGGCTTGTCAGGGAACCTTCACCCACGAGTGACCCCAGGCAAGCTGAGAAACAGTGATGTGTGCTCATACTGGCTACACACTTCTATATGATTAATATTTATAAACTGAACATTTCTGAAAAACGACCCTGAAAAGGATATTCTCCATTTACATTTTATTCTCCACTACTCGGCCATACTGTAAAAAGATTTCTGTTTCTTTCTGTAAAAACATTCTACAGAATTACTTGGTTTTGGTACATGGTCTGCTTCCTAAGAACCCTCTCTCATTGACATTAATTTACATATTACCATGTGACTTTTGACTATGCTGATAACAATTTCTCCTTCCTAACCATTTTCCTACTCACAGGGAGAGAGGAAGCCACAAATAAAATAATAGGATAACAAGCAAGAGAAGGCAGAGATATAGACAAAGAGAATGAGACAGTATATTGAGTTACATTACAAGCCAGGTAGGTATCTTCTGCGCGCCTCCCAAATCTCTACTTACTCAGGGCTCAGACAAGGTCACTAAAGAAAATTCTGCTGTTGTTCTCAATTTAGCTAAGGGGATAAAGCTATGAATACATATATCTGATATGTCTATCAGGCCAAGGTCTATAGCAGTTCTCAAAGTGCACACCTTGTAAGCCGACCACGCTGGCATGACCTAGCCCACTGCCTCTTGTGTATGAGGTCATCCTGTTTTTATGTGTCTAGTTAGTGTAGCTTGTGGGGAGCTGAAGATGTTCATTCCTTCCACAAGTGTCTATAGAGAAATGTAATGTAGTATTAATACGTCATGAGATCTCACATCGTCCAATCTAACCTGGCATAAGCATAAAGCTTCATACACTCCTTTCATTGCCAGACATTTTATAATAGACTGCCTTCTTAAAATCCCAGGCCCAGGATAAGGCCTCTCTTTGTCTCAGCTATCAAAATGCTTAATGGAGCCACTGTAGTTGATAGTCCTTAGGGTTGGGCCAAATTTGGTAAGGTCAACATTAAGCCTATTTTCCTGGTACCTCCTAGATTTTTATCAGCTGGCTTATAATCAAATGCCCGCTCACAAAGGATTAGCCACAGTAGCAACAACAGCTGCAGCAGCAGTAGTCATGACCTGGAGCTTCTTAGAAATGCACAAATTTTAGGCTCACTTGAGACCCACAATTCCAATGCACAGCAGATATTTGTGATCACTACTGTAGCGTGTGTTCCCCCCACCCCCCACCCCGCTTTGGTAAACTGAAGGACTTTACCAACATGGTGAATTTCAAACTCTAGCAGCCACTGAAAACACTGTGGGTGTGCTAAACAGGTTTCTGCATGTGTAGAGTGTCTGATAGAGTTAATCTAAAATAGAGAACCCAAAAATTCGTTTATGTATCAGGTTACCAAGTGTTACCAAGGCAGCTGAAGGTAAGTCTGCTGCAGCTCCTTCTGGATTCTCTTTTCCCTGTATAGAGCTTTCTCATCCTTCCTTAGAAACCCATATATGAATATGTTCTGTGAAGCTACAACATGGAAAATTTTGGACTGATGATGGTCTGTACATATTTAGAGTAGAGAGATAGAGATGGATATGTTCAGCCCCTGATCTGACACTATTATCATAGTGTGTCCAATCTATGGCATTGTGACACACTATCATGAACAAAGTTTACTCTTGATAAACATGCCATCAAGGTAGTCAAAAAATTATCAAAAAGTTTCATAATGTTTTATGTAATTTTATGATTTTGTCTAGAAATGACGAGTTTTTGCTCTAGTAGGCCCTCAGTGAGCCACAAGTTGGCTCCAGATAATAGTTCCCTAGGATAATTTACTTCCAAATTTAACTGAAATTTTCAAAATCACACAAAAAAGGAGGCAAAATGAAGTTTGAGTCATTCATCATAGTAGCATTGACGAACGATAACATGCTAAACACAAAAATTCAGGAAGAAAATCCACACAAACATGTGGAATGTAAAGCCACGCCAGGAAGTTTGGTAAAGCAGAGCAGGTCGAAACCCAGAGACTCTGTGGGCACACGCCTGAGGCTTCGTGACTCCTAGCTCCCTGCCAGACTCCTGACTGGGATCCCATGCCATGCTTCTCACATAAAAGTGACATGCCTGTATAGGTTCATAGCTTCAAAACAGTTCTTCATGCTAATGAGATACCTAGAGGCCCAGAGGGCTTAGCCAAGAAGCTTCCCTTCCCAGACATTAAATACAAACCGTACTGAATCTCAGGCCCACCCTGAGAAGATGAGTAGGGCTTTACACATCCATTTTCTGCCATGACAATAAACTGTTTAGAACAATGGACTGTCTCTTTTCGCCAAGATCCACTGTGGGGCGCCATAAAGAAGGCCTTCGTCTATAGAGCAGCAGTCTAATCTCCCATAGAGGGCCTCTCTGTGCTCCCAGCCACAGCTGACACCAAGCCAACTGCTGCCAACATAAGGAGCATCATCCTTGCTGGGACAAGCCAGAGCTCTCCCTCTCCCTTCCCCCAGGTCCTGGCTAGACGTCCCAGCCCTACCCCCCAACTCCATTCTCTCTTTTTCTGAGACCCCCAGAAACACCTGGATGTCCAAGAATCTGAGAACCTCATTGCAGGCCAGGGAACCCCAAGTCAGATCTGGCTTTTCCAAAAATAAAACTGTGTTTTCCCACCCCAGAATGGCGCCTCAGGACTTCCCTATAGCCCATCACTCTCCCCTTCAAGGTAGCATCATTCTGGGATAAGCAGAGTAAAACTCCCATTGTTCTGCTCCCCAGGTGGCTATTCCATGGGGGCGGAGGCAGATTCTGGCCTACAACCCTAAACAAACATTTTTTTCCATTTTATAATTTATTGATATATTTATTTACATTTCAAATGATTTGCCCTTTTCTGGACCCCCACTCCCGAAAGTCCCATCAGTCCCCTTCCCTCCCTCTGTCTTCCCACCCAACCCTTCCTACTTCCCTGTTCTGGTTTTGCCCTATACTTCTTCACTGAGTCTTTCCAGAACAAGGGGCCACTCCTCCTTTCTTCTTGTACCTCATTTGATGTGTGGATTATGTTTTGGGTATTCCAGTTTTCTAGGTTAATATCCACTTATCAGTGAGTGCATACCATGATTCACCTTTTGAGTCTGGGTTACCTCACTTAGTATGATGTTCTCTAGCTCCATCCATTTGCCTAAGAATTTCATGAATTCATTGTTTCTAATGGCTGAATAGTACTCCATTGTGTAGATATACCACATTTTTTGCATCCACTCTTCTGTTGAGGGATACCTGGGTTCTTTCCAGCATCTGGCTATTATAAAATAGGGCTGCTATGAACATAGTAGAGCATGTATCCTTATTACATGCTGGGGAATCTTTTGGGAATATGCCCAGTAGTGGTATAGCAGGATCTTCTGGCAGTGAGGTGCCCAGTTTTCCTAGGAACCACCAGACTGATTTCCAGAGTGGTTGTACCAATTTGCAACCCCACCAGCAGTGGAGGAGTATTCCTCTTTCTCCACATCCTCGCCAACACCTGCTGTCTCCTGAATTTTTAATCTTAGCCATTCTGACTAGTGTAAGGTGAAATCTCAGGGTTGTTTTGATTTGCATTTCCCTAATGACTAATGAAGTTGAGCATTTTTTAAGATGTTTCTCCGCCATCCAATATTCTTCAAGTAAGAATTCTTTGTTTAACTCTGTACCCCATTTTTTAATAGGGTTGTTTGGTTTTCTGGAGTCTAACTTCTTGAGTTCTTTATATATATTGGGTATTAGCCCTCTATCTGATGTAGGGTTGGTGAAGATCTTTTCCCAATTTGTTGGTTGCTGATCTGTCTTTTTGATGGTGTCCTTTGCCTTATAGAAACTTTGTAATTTTATGAGGTCCCATTTGTCAATTCTTGATCTTAGAGCATAAGCTATTGGTGTTCTGTTCAGAAACTTTCTCCCTGTACCGATGTCCTCAAGGGTCTTCCCCAGTTTCTTTTCTATTAGCTTCAGAGTGTCTGGTTTTATGTGGAGGTCCTTGATCCATTTGGATTTGAGCTTAGTACAAGGAGACAAGGATGAATCAATTCGCATTCTTCTGCATGCTGACCTCCAGTTGAACCAGCACCATTTGTTGAAAAGGCTATCTTTTTTCCATTGGATGTTTTCAGCCCCTTTGTTGAGGATCAAGTGGCCATAGGTGTTATTTTGTGTTCTTTTTTCCTTTTATTGAAAATAGTCTTTTCTAATACAATATATCCCAATTGTAGTTTTTGTACTCTCTACTCTTCCCAGATCCTTTCCATCTTCACCACCACCCCCAAATCCATTCCCTCTCTGTCTCTCATTAGAAAAGAATAGGCTCCTAAGAGATAACAACCAAACACAACAAAATAAAAGGTAAGATAAAGCAAAAGTATCATGCTGTTGAACATGGCAACACAACAGGAGGAAAAGAGCCCCAGGAGCAGGCACAATAATGAGAGACCTGCTCATTCCCATACTCAGTAGTCTCATAAAGATACTATGCTAAAAAGTATGATGTACCGACAGAGGATCAGGTCCAGACCCATGTAGGCCCGCTGCTTGCTGTTTCAGTTTCTATGAGTTCATGTGCATCATGTTTAGTTACGTCAGAGAGCCTTGTTCTTGTGGTGTCCTCCATCCCTTCTGACTCTTACAATCTTTCCATTTCCTCTTGTGCACAGGTCCCTGAGCTCTGAGGGAAGGGACTTGATGGAGACATCCCATTTATACTCTATCTTCATGTAATATCTGGCTGTGCATCCCTGTATCATTCCCATTTGCATCTGGAGGAAGCTTCACTAACAATGACAGAATAAGTCTACAATAATAGCAGAATACCAATAGGAGACATTGTAATATAATATATATAATCAATTTCATTGGTACGTATCAATTATATATTTTCAAATTTATTGATGCATATTAATTATATTATCAATTTTATTTGTATATATCAATTATACATTATCAATTTATTTGTATATATCAATTATATATGTATTATCAATTATATATATATATATATTAGTGTCATCAGGTTTTACCCAGAGATCTAGAGGTAAAACCTGATACCCTGGTTTTTGACTACCCTAACAGCATCAGGTATTGATTCTGTCTCATGGAGTAGACCTTAAGGCACATCAGACATTAGTTGACTAATCCCACGAGTTTGTTGCCACCATTACCCTAGCATATTTTGCAGGTGGGACAGAGAGTAGGTCAAATGTTTTGTTGTTAGGTTGGTGTTTACATTTCACTTTTGGTAACCTGCAGCATACCTTCCGGCATCAAATATACTACAACATAGGGGTGAAGACTTCATGAAAAAACCAGTTCTACTTCTTGATGTTCAGTGAGTTATATGGGTGTTGTCTTTGCCAGTAAGTAAATGATAACCAATCTATGATTCATAGATCCAGAAAGGTCAGGTAGAGAGGAAACATCAATGTGCATGGGACACATAGTTCTCCCTGGGAGGGGAAAATAGAATAGATTTTACAGACAGACTGGGAGCAGATGAGGATAGAAACAAGAAGATCAAATGGAGACACTAAGGAAGGAAAATGTAAAATAGAGACACTCTTCCTGCTGTTAAATAAATCATTTTAGAAAATATTTTATTTCTTCAAAATATTTTGTTTATATTGAAATGTAATCAGGAGCCAGAATAGATAAGAGCCCCACCCTCACTCAAAACCTTCCCACTACTTCAGTTCAGAATACAAGGACCCAAGCTGCTGACACCCCAACTCACTTCCCCAACAGTTTCTTCCCCAAACTCAGAAAAAAGCTTCTTGACTTACACTCATTCCAAACATAGATGCCTAGACACAAGTTTAAGAAGACAATCAACAACAGCCATGGCACCACCGGAGTCCTGTGGTCCTACTACAGCTACCCTGGGATATGCCAGCATAGCTGAAGAATAAACATAAACACTTAAGCAAAATAAAATAAAACCTTAAAACCAACTTAATGAAGATGATAGATGTCCCTAAAAAAGTAATAAATAACTACCTTTTTAAAAAAAATCCAGGAAAACATAAATAAACAATGAGAGAAAACAAAAACCTTAAAGAAAGCCAAAAACAAACTAACATAACCCCCCCCAAAAAAACGAGTGAAGAAAATAAATAAAACTGTTCAAGATCCGAGAATGGAAATAGAAGCAATAAAGAAAACCTAAACTGAGGGAATCCTAGAGATGGAAAATCTAGGAAAGAAAACAGGAGCTATAGATGCAGGGATCACCAAGAGACCTCGAGAGATAGAAGAGCGAATCTCAGAAGTAGAAGGTACAATAGAAGAAATTGATAGATTGGTAAAAGAAAATGTTAAATCTAAAAAGTTTCTGACACAAAACAGCTAGGAAATCTGGGACACTATGAAAAGACCAATTGTAAGAATAATAGAAATAGAAGATTCTCAACTCAAAGTTCTAGAAATATATTCAACAAAATCATAGATGTTTTTCTAAACTAAAAAAGGAGATGCATATAAAAGTACAAGAATTTTATGGAATTCCAAATAGATTATACCAGAAAGAAACGTCTCTCTGCCACCTAATAATCAAAATCCTTAAACAAACACAATAAAGAATATTAAAAGCTGCAAGGAAAAATGGTCAAATAACATATATAGAGAGGCCTATAAGAACAACAACCACCTTATCGACAGAAACTGTAAAAGACAAACGTGCCTGGAGAGATGTCTTGCAGATTTTATGAGAACACAAATTTAACCAGGACTGGGGTACCCCAAAAAAGTTTCAATCACCATAGATGAAAACAACAAAGTATATCATGGCAAAGTAAATTAAATCAAAATCTATCTACTTACCCAGCCCTACAGAAGGCACTAAAAGGAAAACTCCAACCCAAGTAGATAAACTATACCCATGAAAACATAGAATAAATTTCATAATTTATGAAAATCATGGTATTCCCCTACACTGCTGCACTGAGCCTTTCCAGGACCAGGGAGAAATGTTCAACAACCTTAGTCATCAGGGAAATGCAAATCAAAACAACCCTGAGATTTCACATCACATCAGCCAGAATGGCTAAGATCAAAAACTCAAGAGAAAACAGGTGCTGGCAAGGATGTGGAACAAGAGGAACATTCCTCCACTGCTGGTGGGGTTGCAAGATGGTACAACCACTCTGAAAATCAATCTGGTGGTTCTTCAGAAAACTGGGAATGACACTTCCGGAGGACCTGGCTATACCAATCCTGGGCATATACCCAGAGGATTCCCCAGCATGTAATAAGGATACATGCTCTATTATGTTCATACCACCAAAATCTAAACATGCATCTATGTGTAGGCACATTCTCTCTCTCTCTCTCTCTCTCTCTCTCTCTCTCTCTCTCTCTCTCTCTCTCACACACACACACACACACACACACACACACACACACACATCACCATCACTCTCACCATCACCACCATCACCAACAACAAAACAACAGGAGTTAACAACCATTAATCATTAAAATCTCTTAATATCAAGGGACCCAATTCCCCAGTAAAAAAGACACAGATTAACAGAATGAGTGCAAAAAGAGGATCCATTCTTTACTGCATACAAAAAAACACACCTCAACATCAAAGATACACATTAAATCAGAGTAAATGGTTGCAAAAGGGTTTTCCATGCAAATGGACCCTAGAAGCTTGTACAACCATTCTGATATCTAACAAAACAGACTTTAACCAAAATTTATCAAAAAGAGATGGGGAAGAACACTGTACGCTCAAAGGAAAAACCCAAGATAATGCCACAATTCTGAAAATATATGCCTCAATTCAAGGGTAGTCATGTTTGTAAAAGAAAAATTACTAAAGCTTAAATCATACATTGAGCTCCACACAATAACAGTGTGGGACTACAATACCCCACTCTCACCAATGGGCAGGTCATCCAGACAGAAACGGAACAGAAAAGTAATGAACCTAAAAAATGTTATGAGTCAAATGGACCTAGCATTTGCGTTATCTATGGAACAGCTTCACCTAAACACAAAAGCATATACCTTCTTGTTGGCAGTTCAGAAAGCTTTGCCTTATGAACCACATACTTGATTACAAAGCAAGTCTCAACACATAGAAGGAAATTGAAATAATCCTCTGGATCCTGTAAGCCCACCATGACTTAAAGCTGGATTTCAACAACAACAGGAATAACATAAAGCCTACAGACTCAAGGAAACTGAACAACTCCCAACTGAGCAACTATAGGGTCAAGACTGATAGAAAGAATTTACAGACTTCCTATTATTCAATGAAAATGAATGCACAATATACATTAAGGGTTAAGAGGAAAGTTCATAGCACTCAGTGTCTTGATAAAGAAAATATCTCTCATATTAGCAACAGCACTACTAAAAGTTCTAGAACAACAACAACAAAGCAAATACACCCAAGAAGAGTTGATAGCAGGAAATTATCTTGGGACTGAAATCAATAAAAGAGAACAGTAAAAAAAACATGAATAAAACAAAGACTTGGTACTTTAGAAAATAAACAAGATAGACAAGCCCTTACTGAGAAAATCAGAAGCAAAAAGTGAAACATAACAACAGACACCAAGGAAATCCAAAGAATCATTAGGCCATACTTCAAAAATTTGTAATTGACAAAATCAAAAACCTAAAGAAATTGAGAATTTTCTTGATGTATTACAGATACCAAAGTTAGATGAAGATGAGATAAACAATTTAAGTAAATCTATAATCCCTAAGGCAGGCATTTAAAGTTTCCCAACACAATGCGACCAGGGCCAGATGATTTTAGTCCAGAACTCTACAAGACTTTCAAAGATGAGCTAATACCAATACTTTTCAAATTATTCCTCAAAATAGAAACATACAAAAAAAATGCCAAAATCATTCTATAAGGCCACAGCCACCCTTATACCCAAACTACATGGACTCAACAGAGAAAGAAAATTACAGACCAGTTTCCCACATGAACACTGATGTAAGCCTACTCAACAAAATATCTGCAAATTGAATCCAAGTACACATCAAAAAGATCATTTAACATGATCAAGTAGGCTTCATCTCAGAGATTCAGGGGTGACTGAACATATGAAAATTGGTCAACGTTATTTACTATATAAATTACTGAAATATTTGCATTTCCCTGATGACTAAGGATATTGAACATTTCTTTAGGTGCTTCTTAGCCATTCTATATTCCTTAGGTGAAATTTCTTTGTTTAGCTCTGTACCCAATTTTTAATGGGGTTATTTGACTTTCTGGAGTCTACCTTCTTGAGTTCTTTGTATATCTTGGATATTAACCCACTGTCAGATGTAGGGTTGGTAAAGATCTTTTCCCAATTTGTTGGTTGCAGTTTTGTCCTTTTGACAATGTCCTTTGCCTTACAGAAACTCAGTAATCTTATGAGGTCCCATTTATCAATTCTTGATCTTAGAGCATAAGCTATTGGTGTTCTGTTCAGGAAAATTTTCCCTTTGCCCATGTCCTCACGGGTCTTCCCAAGTTTCTTTTCTATTAGTTTCAGTGTGTCTGGTTTTATGTGGAGGTCCTTGATCCACTTGGACTTGAGCTTAGTACAAGGAGATAAGAATGGATTGATTTGCATTCTTCTGCATGCTAACCTCAAGTTGAACCAGCACCATTTGTTGAAAAGGCTATCTTTTCTCCACTGGATGGTTTTAGCTCCTTTGTCAAAGATCAAGCGACCATAGGTGTGTAGGTTCATTTCTGGGTCTTCAATTCTATTCCATTGATCTACCTGCCTGTCACTGTACCAATACCATGCAGTTTTTAACACAATAGCTCTGTAGCACTGCTTGAGGTCTGGGATATTGATTCCCCCAGAAGTTCTTTTACTGTTGAGAATAGTTTTAACTATCCTGGTTTTTTGTTATTCCAGATGAATTTGAGAATTGCTCTTTCTAACTCTATGAAGAATTGAGTTGGGATTTTGATGGGGATTGCATTGAATCTGTATATTGCTTTTGGCAAGAAGGCTATTTTTACTATATTAATCCTGCAATCTAAGAGCATGGAAGATTTTTTCCATCTTCTGATCTTGGATTTCTTTCTTCAAAGACTTGAAGTTCCAGATTTCACCTCATACCAGTCAGAATGACTAAGATCAAAAACTCAGGAGAAAACAGGTGTTGGCGAGGATGTGGAGAAAGAGGAACACTCCTCCCTGCCGATGGAGTTGCAAGCTGGTACAACCACTCTGGAAATCAGTCTGGCAGTTCCTTAGAAAACTGGGCATGATACTACTGGAGAACCCCACTCCATTCAAAAGACAAAAGAGCTGAGAAAGAAATAATGGAGACAGTAATCACAAATAATATTTTAAAAAAACTCGGTGTAACTTTAACCAAGAAAGTGAAAGACCTGTGTAACAAGAATCTCAAGCCTTTGAAGGAAGAAATTGAAAAAGATGGAGAGATCTCCCATGCTGATGGATCAATAAGACTGACAAAATAAAAAAAAGAGCCATCTTACCAAAAGCAATCTACAGATTCAACCTAATCCCCTTAAAAAATTTCAACACAATTCATTACAGATTTCATAAGAGTAGTACTCTACTTTATATGTAAACACAAATATATTTCCACATGGATTTTCCTTGGATGGAGAATAGAATACATTTCATGGGTGAAACAGTGGGGATCAGATTGGCAAAGATTGAGGGAGAGAGTACTGAGAGAGACAACTGGAATTGGAGGCATTTCTGGGGCAAGGTAGAAATCTAGTGCAATGGGAAATCCTAGGAATCTATGAGGGTGATGTTCCTAAGACACCTAGTAAGGGGGAAAATGGAGCCTGAACTGACCACATACACACATACACACACACTAAAAAATAACAAAAAACAGGATAGTTAAAGCAATCCTGTACAGTGATAGAATTTCTGAGGATATCAACATTCCTCATTTCACGCTTTATCTCAGAGCTATACTAATAAAATCCACATAAAAACAGATGAGTTGTTCATTGGAATTGAATTTCCAGATGTAAATCCACACACCTATGGACACCTGATTTTTGATAAAGAAGCCAGAAATACACACTAGAAAAAAAGAAAGCAATTTCAACAAATGATGCTGGACTAGTGGGATGCTGGCATGCAGAAAAATTCAAATTGATCCATATCCATCACTCTGTACAAAACTCAAGTCCATGTAGATCAAAGACCACTAGATAACCTGATACAGTGAACATGATAGAAGAAATAATGGGGACTAGCCTTGAATGCACTGGCACAGGAGACAACATCCTAAACAGAGCACCTATGACAGCTTCCTGAACAGAAACCCAAACAGGCAGGCACTAAAAATGGCAATTAATAAAGGGGACCTCATGAAACTGAAAAGCTCCTGTGGGGAAAGGGACACTGTCAACAATACAAAAGCTCAGCAAGAGATTAGGAAAAGATTTTTACCAACTCTGCATCTAAGAGATTGCCAATTTCCAAAATATATAAAGAACTGTAGAAACTACACTTCAATAAACCAAACAAGCCAATTTAAAAACTGGATACAGATTTAAACACAGAATTCTCAACAGAGGAATCTCAAATGGCTGAGAACAACTTTTAAAAATGTTCAAAATTCTTAGCCATCAGGGAAATGCAAATCCAAATCCAAACAACTCTGAGATTGCATCTTAAATCTGTCAGATAAAAAACACAAGTGACAGTTTATACTGGTGAGGATGTAGAACAAGGGGAACACTCCTCCATTGTTGGTGGGTCTACAGACTTGTACATCCACCGTGCAAATCAATATGGTGGTTTCTCAGAAAATTGGGAATCTTTCTACTTCAGGATCCAGCTATACTACTCCTTGGCATATACCCAAAAAACGCTCTATCATACCACAAGGACTCTTACACAACTATGTTCACTGTAGCTTTATTCATAATAGCCAGAAACTAGAACCAACATGGATATCTCTCAGCCAAAGAATAGATAAATAAAATGTGGCACATTTACACAATAGAGTATTAGTCAGCTGTTAAAAAAAAATAACATCTTAAAATTTGCAGGCAAATTAATGGAACTAGAAAAAACCATTCTGAGTGAAACAACTTATACCCAGAAAGACAAACATGATATGTATTCACTTGTAATTGAATTGTAGCTACAAAGTAACAACAGATAATCATGTTACAATTTACAGACCCAGAGAGTCTAAGTAACAAGAGGCCTCATGGAATGAGGAATTGCCCTTGGAACAATGAATTTCCCTTGGATGAAGAATAGAATACATTTCATGGGTGTACGAGTGGGGATCAGATTGGGAAAGATGGAGGGAGAGAGTACTGAAAGAGACAAGAGGAATTGGCATTTCTGGGGCAAGGTAGAAATCTAGTGCAATGAGAAATCCTAGGAATCTATGAGGGTGATGTTCCTAAGACACCTACTAAGGGGGAAAATGGAGCCTGAACTGACCATCTCCACTAACTAGGCAAGACTTCCAGTAGAGAAATTGGGATACCAACCCAGCCACAAAACCTTTGACCTACAATTTGTCCTGCCTACAAGATGTGTTGTGATAAATGTGGCACAGAAATTGGGGAATAACCAAGCAAGACTGGTCCAGCTTGAAATCCATGCCACAAGAAGGAAAAGGAGCCCTCATGACACTGCCTAGAGGACCAGGAATCAGAGGCTGGATAGCCCAGACACCTAGGATAGAACCAAACAGGACCAGAAAAAAATCCAAAATCAATTAAATGAAACCTAATGATATTCTGATATCCTAGTAGATAGGAGCCTAGCATAATCGCCATCAGAGGGTCTGATCCAGCAATAATGAAAGCAGATGCAGAGACATCAACAAGCAAACATTAGGTAGAGATTGGGGAATCTTGTGGAAGTTCAGAAGGAAGGATTATAGGAGCCAGAAAGGATAAGGGCTCCATAAGAAAACCCACAGATTCAACTAACCTGGGCCAATCGGATCTCACAGAGACTGAGTCAGCCATCTGGGAGCCTGCATGGTACTTACATAGGTCCTCTGCATATATGTTATGGTTGTGAAGCTTTGTCTTTTTGTGTTACTCCTAACAGTAGTAGGTGGGGCTGTCTCTGAATCTTTTGTTTGCTTTTGGGACCCTTTTCCTCCCACTGTGTCATCTTATCTAACTTTAATACAAAGATATGGGCCTAGTATTATTGCAACTCGATGTCATATTTGTTCAATATCTTTAGGCCTTCTCATTTCTAAAGGGAAATGGCTAGGGGTGAGAAGGAGGACAGATTGGGAAGACAGTTCGGAGGGGAAACTAATCAGGATATAATGTATAAGAAAGAAAAAAAATAAAATGTGTAATCAGTTCCTCATAGATAAATTATCAAATAAATTACTAGATAAAATAATAATAATAATAATGACAGCTGTAACTCAAGAAAAATGTTTTAAGATGCTAAAACTTTGAACAGTATGATTTATTCATAAAATATGTTCTATTATTCTTTAATTCTATTCATTGAAAAAATTGTTTATTTAGTATAGTAGTTTAGTAAAGCCAATTTCTTTTTTTTCGATGTATTTTTATTTTATTCGATATATTTTTTATTTACATTTCAAATGATTTCCACTTTTCTGGTCCCCCACTCCCTGAAAGTCACATAAGCCCCCTTCCCTACCTCTGTTCTCCCACCCATCCCTTCCCACTTCCCTGTTCTGGTTTTGTCTTATACTGCTACACTGGGTCTTTCCAGAACTAGGGGCCACTCCTCCGTTCTTCTTGTACCTCATTTGAAGTGTGGATTATGTTTTGCATATTCCAGTTTACCAAGATAATATCCACTTATTAGTGAGTGCATACCATGATTGATCTTTTGAGACTGGGTTACCTCACTTAGTATGATGTTCTCCAGCTCCATACATTTGCCTAAGAATTTCATGAATTCATTGTTTCTAATGGCTGAATAGAAAGAACCCAAGTATCCCTCAACAGAAGAATGGATGCAAAAAATGTGGTATATATAGCCAGTTTCTCAATTGAGCAATACTTTTTACTTCTCAGCAATGAAAAATGTAGTTTGTGGTTAAGTACTGACGAATTTTTAAAGTAAGTTGACTTTTCCTTTCAGTAAAAATTTTTCTGTTTAATGACGAGAGGGGAAAACACCTGTTAAAATAAATCTTTCAAAATCGTGGATAAACTCCTTGCACATAAATGTTTGGATTTGAAACTTGCAGTATGTCCAAGAGATGGAGCAACTGAAAGCCAGTGTTATAATCAGCATTGACAAGTTGGCAGTCGCGGAGGTTTGGCTGAGCTGAGTAATCAAGAGGTGTGGTCTTTAAAGGCCACCTGAAGCCCTGGAAATCTGTGAGCTGATGAGCTGGAAGAAGAATGACTCATACAACTCTCATCCATGAAGGGCATCAGGCACCGTGAGCATGAGGTTCATTAAAATCTGTGTCTTTGGAAATGGATATGACAAAAGAACTTTGTGTGGGACTCTTCTCTAGATGAAAACAAGAAACAAGAATGCTATTCTGAAACTGTATCCAAGTTGAAGCCTGAAACTGTTTCAACAGTGATAAATCATGAAGTCATCCTTCCCAGGTTATAACAGAGAAAAACAACTGAATATGAATTTGCAGTCCAAAGTTATATAATATATAATGAACCAGAGCCAACAGAAAAGTGAGTGTCAGGGAAAAAAAAACAAACAACATATTCACATTAGGGACATAAACTACAGTGTCTAACAATATAAAATAATAGGTAAAATAAAAGAATAAATAAAAAATGTTTTTGTTTAATATTTGAAGATAACTGTTGTCCAATATGTCAGGCACTTGAGAAGAATAAAGAAATAGAATTATGATAAATGCAAGTGAAATAAGTTTGGGATATTTACAGCAAAGGATCAGGTTTAAACATTGATTGAAAAGAATCCGATAAAGTAGAATATATTTCCAGAAAGCCATACATCAATATCAGACTAAATCAATATCAGGATACAGTAAAATAAATGAAGAAAATAAGAAATGGAAAGACAAAAAACCAACATGGAGTATTAAATGAAAGGATCATAATATATCTAATTAACCACAAGAAAAGTTAGAGAAGCAACATTTGTAGAAATTAAAAATCAAAAACAATGGAAGTCATAATTTCTTGGTATCAACCAGGTATTGCTAATGTGGAATGGAAAAACAGAATTTTTTTTACATTCTACATAGTTCCTAGTGAACATACTAATCACTGATGAAAGAGACGTGAACTTGAGAGCAACAAGAGAAAAGATAGATTCTCCATCAGAATCACAAAAGATCATATCCCCAAGCCCATTGAAGCCACGTATGTTTTCAGTAATACTTTGTATCCATTGTTTTATATTCAGCTAAACTAACATACAAATAAAATCAATTCAGAAGAAAAAATGGAAAGAAAATAGACTATTAAACTCTAGAAAGGAGTTTGAGACAAAACTTGAGCACAGAATAAAAATCAGAAAATTTTTAAAAGGAGAAATTACAGATAATTATTAATATCAACAATAATTGCATGTACTTAACCATACATTATCAACTGAAGAACTGTGATCACATTGTAGCAACAAGTGTTGTGTTCATTAGGTAAAACAGAATACAAGTTAAACAATGATAAGCTCTTCTGTTACTTGAGAAATAGTTTAGACTTCTCTTTACGGCAATGTTTAAAGTATAAATAAATTAAAGAATGAAAATAGAATACATAAGTGCATTAACCAATATGAAAGAAAATGAAAAGAAAAATAAAACTTGTCTAACCTAAAAGAAATTAAAATAAGACGGTGTATTATTAGGTGGTAAACAGGAAATACAAAAAATAGTACATAAATTATTGCATGACATTATGATAAATAAATATATAATAAAGAATTGTATAAAATTATAAATATAATAAACTAATAATAAAAGTGCCTGTGATATTGTAAAGGGAAAACATAGAAGCTAAAAGCAGACAAGAAGGACACAAAAACATAAATAAAATTCTAAAAATAAAAGCAAGGAAGCAAAATTGACAGCATACAAAAGAAATACATTTTATCCAAGGTATCTTCATCACCTACATTATAAAAGAAAGAAAACACAACAGAAAGATAGAATAATGAAAATGTACAGAAACACTTATTAACCATTCAAATGAAAAGTGGCATACCAAAATAAGGCACCAGTGAATCCTAACATAGTGGAGATTTCAGTATATCTAATATCAGATAAATTGAAACGGGAATAACAAGTGGATATAGTTAAATGCTTATATAGATATATGTTCATGCTAAGAACATATAAAACAAAAATGAATAAAATTTCAGCCATGAAACATCTTTAATGCTAATATATATCAGCAATAAGTTATTTAAGTAAGCCAACCTACTTTTTGTATTGGTTATTTTATTTATTTACATTATTACCCCCCTTCCTGCTTTCCCCTCCTCAAACTCCCCATCCCATCCTCCCACCCCTTTGCCTCTATGAGGATGTTCTAACTCCACGCCCACCCCTTCTCACCTCACTGTTCTAGCATGCTTTTATGCTGGGGTATCAAGCCTCCACAAGACCAAGGGCCTCTCCTCCCATTGATGCCAGATAAGGCAATCCTCTGCTACATATGCAAATGGACCCTGGGTCCCTCCATGAGTACTCTTTGGTTGGTGGTTCACCCTGGAAGATCTGGGTGGTTTGGTTAGTTGATATTGTTGTTCTTCCTATGTGGTTGCAATCCCCTTCAGCTCCTTCAGTCATTCCCCTAACCCTTTCATTGGGTTTCCCTGTGCTTAGTTTGATGATTGATTGTATCTGCATCTGTATTGGTCAGGTGATGGCAGAGACAATCTACTTTTATAAAAGTCTCTATAGTACTACTTCTATAGTATAAACATTAAAATAGCTGAATATTAAACATCTGACAAAATTCGATGCTTTGTAGATGAAACATAAAGGAACAAGGATAGTGAACTGGATAGGCATTATCTACCAGTACAGTGGGCTGTCCTGGAGAAAAGGAAACTTAGCAGGGAAGGTAGGTGCAGACAGGGCCTTGGTCCATGGTGAGTGTGTGGGCAAAGAATACATACCTAGTAACAACTTCCAAGAATTTGTTCAGTACATTGGGGAAAACAAGGGCAATTTAAAGCCTGGGGTGTCAGAAGGGAATATTGGGGTGAGTGTGTATCATTGAACAGGGCCAGGGTATCTCATTTGCATAAGGAGGAATTCCAGGTGCTATTGAACATGACCTTATAAGGGGAAAGGAAGTTAAACCTGGACCATGGCTTTAACAAAGCTCCCAGAATTCATCCCAGAATCAAGGCTTTAACCTCAGAATTTACTGAAGATTGAGGCTGAGGTCTTGACTGCAGAAGTCAAGATTTCGCATTGAGATCACTTCTGACTCCATCCCCAAGCTGTTTCGAAAAGTTAGGCATTTAACTGTGGTTCTGACCCTATCCACTAGCGGATCAATGGAATAGGATTGAAGACCCAGAAATGAACCAACACACCTATGGTCACTTGATCTTTGACAAAGAAGCTGAAAGCATCCCGTGGAAAAAAGATAGTCTTCAACAAATGGTGCTGGTTCAACTGGAGGTCAGCATACAGAAGAATGCAAACTGATCCATTCTTATCTCCTTGAACTAAGCTCAACTCCAAATGGATCAAGGACCTCCACATAAAACTAGACACATTGAAACTAATAGAAAAGAAACTTGGGAAGATCATTGAGCACATGGGCACAGGGGAAAATTTTCTGAACAGAACACTAATAGCTTATGCTCTAAGATCAAGAATTGACAAATGGGACCTCATAAAATTACAAAGTTTCTGTAAGGCAAAGGACACTGTCAAAAGGACAAAACGTCAACCAACAGACTGGGAAAAGAACTTCACGAACCCTACATCTGACAGAGTGCTAATATCCAATATATACAAAGAACTCAAGAAGTTAGACTCCAAAAAGGGTAATAACCCTATTAAAAATGGGGTACAGAGCTAAACAAAGAATTTTTAACCGAAGAACTTCGAATAGCTGAGAAGCACCTTAAGAAATGCTCAACATCATTAATCATTAGGGAAATGCAAATCAAAACAACCCTGAGATTTCACCTCAAACCAGTTAGAATGGCTAAGACTAAAAACTCAGGACACAGCAGGTGTTGGTGAGGATGTAGAGAAAGAACACTCCTCCACTGCTGGTGGGATTGCAAGCTGGTACAACCACTCCGGAAATCAGTCTGGTGGTTCCTCAGAAAACTGGGCATGACACTTCCAGAGGACCCTGCTATACCACTCCTGGGCATATACCCAGAGGATTTCCTGGCATGCAATAAGGACACATGCTCCACTATGTTCATAGCAGCCTTATTTATAATATCCAGAAGCTGGAAAGAACTCAGATGTCCCTCAATAGAGGAATGGATACAGAAAATGTGGTATATTACACAATGGAATACTACTCAGCAATTAAAAACAATGAAATTCTTAGGCAAATGGCTGAAACTGGAAAATATCATCCTAAATGAGGTAACCCAATCACAAAAGAATACACATGGAATGCAGTCACTGATAAGTGGATATTAGCCCAGAAGCTCTGAATACCCAAGACACAACTCACATATCAAATTATTCCCAAGAAGAAGGAAGGAGAGAGCCCTGGTCCTGGAAAGGCCTGATGCAGCATTGTAGGGGATTACCAGGACAGAGAAGTGGGCCGGGGTTGATTGGGGAATGGACAGAGGAAAGAGGGCTTATGGGACTTATGGGGAGGTGGGAAGTAGGAAAGGGAAAATTATTTGGAATGTAAACAAGGAATATAGAAAAAAAAGAATGGATGGAACTAGAAAAATATTGTTTCAAGCATGTTAACCTAGACCCAGAACAACAAATATCATATTTTCTCTTACATGCACGGGTTAGGTACAAGTCAAATAGCCACAGAGGCGAAGTACCTAGTAAAAGACCAGGGCAGAGAAGAGGATCTACCAAGGAAGCGAAAATACAATACAGTTTTATGAAGAAACAAGGGGGAATCTAGAATAAGATCAGGGATTAGGGTAGGAGAGGGGGACAAAAGAACACAGGGAAGGATAATTAACATTAATGTCCAAGACGTTAAAAAAAATGTAGAAAACTATTACTCTAAAAACTTCCTTAATTATATATGTACACGAAAGGAATATAAATGGAGCCACCAAGTAATAGTGGAGACAGTGCCCCAATTAGATATCTTAAGCCACTAAGTAAAACTTCCAGCGACAAGACTTGAGTTATTGAGTTACTGGCCAAAGAGTGTCTCAGGGATTTCCCCCAATATCAAGGGCTATCACCAAGGTCATTGGCTGTTCTCCACCATGTAGTGGCAAACCTCTGTTGCTGAAGGCAATGCTTATATCATTGAATACAGAAAAGTTAAGCTGGTACCACACTAGAAGCTTCATCCTTTCTGACTAGCATTCATAGTACTGAATGGAAGTTTTCATACTACCAGAGGAAGACAGATATCATCAATATTATACAGCTACAAACCTTAAAACCCAAACAGCGATCTGCCTACAAATGTTACGGGATTAAACACACACACACACACACACACACACACACACACACACACAGACACACTTTTTTTAAGGCCTCCTTCACTGTATCTCATACCTGACACTGCTATAGTGGCCAAGAATCTGAGATTAGATAGATCATGGGCCTAGGAGAAAACCTAAAACTATTATTCTGCCAAAGGAACACAGAAATGCAATGATTCCTCATGATATACTGCTGTACTTATGTCAGTGCCTCATTTGACCATCATCAGAGATGCTTCCTCTTATAGTAGATAGACATTCTCAGAGACTTAGAAATGGATAATGGGCAGAGAATAAGAGACTTTGGAACACTCTAAATGGTATCTCTTCATCAAACCTCTCCACTGAAAACTCATGGATCTATGTGGAAGAGGATTTGGAAAGGATTGTAAGAACCAGAGGAGATGGGTGCTCTAAGGTTTAATGTTTTCTAGACATTATAGGACTAATGTACAAACTCACAGTGTCTGTGGCAGCACACAAGACGTAAACAAATTCAACACAGAAGGGGCCCCAGCACTCAGACGGAATATCAGCATAAGGTTCTATCCCTAACTAGGAAGCTACCAGCAATGATATCTACAAGTAAAGAGAAAATCAGCTTTCCTCAATGGAGAGTCATTTGGTAAATCACCCACATTCTAGGGCGGGTCCCATTCCCAGGAGTAGCTGGCCAACAGAAACTGAGCCCAAGGATATTTTGTAGATTTTTGTTTAGTTTTACTTTTCCTTGGCATTTATTTTGTCTTTTTGATTTTAGCTTGTTTATGTTGATTTTTTTTTATTTTCGTGGGGTTTCGTTTGTTTATTTTAATGGACAAGAAAAATATCAACTTAAGAATATGAATATTATAATAATCCCAGACCATTCATCAGCACTCTAAAAATAGTGAAATTATATATTTCGAATCCCAAATGCAAATAGCCATGAACCAAGAATGCTATACCCTCTTTCTCATTTTTTTTAATGCAAACACTCAGAGCTATAAAGTTCCCACTTAGGAATGCTGTTATTATATCCCAGGGGCTTTAGTTTGCTATGTTTTCATTTAAATTATGTTCAGTACTTCTCAAATTATTCCAAAAAATACATCTAGAAGAGGTATTCTCAAACCCTTTTACAAACCAGTATTACTCTTAACACCAAAGCCAATTAGAGACACAACAACAAGGAGAAAACTGTTGACAAATATCCCTGGTGAACACAGACATAAAAGTTCTCAATAAAATATCTACAAACCAAGTGCAAGTACTATATTGGTATGCTTTCTGCTGTTCCGATGAACACATGATCAAAATCAACTTGGGGAGGAAAGGCTTTCTTTGCCTTACACATTTTGCTCAGAGTACATCACTGAGGGAAGCCAAGGTTAGAGTTCAAACAGGACGGGACCTAAAACAGAGGAATGGAGAAATACTGATTACTAGATTGCTCCTGAGGCTCAATTTTAACTACCTTTCTTTTATTCTCGGGATCCTGCCTAAGGGTGGCACTACCCACAATAGGCTGGGTCTTCACACCAATCATTCCTCAATGGAATGCTCTATACATTTCCCTACGGGTCAATCTGATGAAGACTTTTTTTGGTTGAGTTTCCCCTTTTCCAGATTGCCCTAATCTGCATCAAGTTGCCCAAAACAAAACAAATCAGCACAGGTATATATCAAATGTATCATCCTCCGAAATCAAGTTGTTTTAACCTGGAGATACAGGGATGGTTTAAATACCAAATGCGAACAAATCATATAAATGGACTTCAGACAAAAAAATCACATGATCATCCCAATAGATACAGAAAGGCCTTTGACAAAAATCGAACATGACTTCATTGATAAAAGTCCTTGAGACTCATATCTCAAGGCCATAAAAGCTGTGTACGATAAACTCACAACCAACAATATCCTAAATGGAGAAAAATTAAGAGTAGCGTTGAAACTCAGATATTGCTAGCAGAGTGTTATCGGTTAAGTTAGGTTGAAAAGTAATTTGGAATGGCAAATAAAGCTGGAGAGGTGCATAGCTTTTATCATGGTGGTTCTTATCAGTATCCCCTATAGACACGTTTATCCGAAGAAGAGTTCATCAAATGTTCATAAACAGCATTTGCTTTAATAGCTGTATAAATAAATAACACAAAAGAAAATTAAAGTACATTAATGGGATCCTAGATAAACATCTATTCATCAGATAAAACCTATATAAATTTTCAGTAAGAGGGCTAGAAATAAGCATATTAACAGAAATAAATCTTAAAAGCAGTGTTAAAAATGCAAGTCACTAAAGAATGCATACAGTGTAATAACATTTGTATAATTTTAAAACATGCAAAACAGGATTGCATATATTTATGTAATTCATACATATGTATTAGAAATATAAAGGGTACTGAAGACTGATACCAAATTCAAAGGAATTTAATAGAGGAGAGTTCACTGGAAGATTCAATAGCATACATAATCACTTGTTTTCATGTTCAGTGTGGATGCATGGGTGCTTGTTTTATTTTTTCTGATACCTTTTTGTCTCCCTGAACTCATCTCCTTTAAAAAGAGAAAGCAGATTTTTCAATGTATATCTGCATAAACCTGCCTGTAAAGACAGAACCGCTCTGCTGTTAAGTATACCACAGTATTGTCTAAATTTTACATTTTTCCTCTTCACTCAAAGGCTTTTCTTTCTTTCTTCTCCTATGAAATTAACTCTAGTTGTTACATACATATAAAGTATGATTGGGAATTGAACTCCATGCTTTAAAATTACAAAATACCTTTCCCTTTAAATGTTTGATACATTTAAATATAAAAGATTTCCTTTATTTTTGTATTCCTGCTTTGAGTATCTTTTAAATAAAATGGTAAATGATTTAATCCGTTCACATTTGTCTCTTGAAGGAAAGATATGAGGACCTCCACACATTCTGGATATGTTTATTATATAAGATGATATGCCATTTGCATGTAACATACCCATCCATGCCTTATACTTCAAACCATGTCTAATTCACTTGTGAATCTCAAGTAACACATAGGACAGTGCTAAGACAGAGAAATGCAAAGAAACACAGATAGAGTTTGGAACTGTACCTAGACCCCACAGTCAGAAGCCAGACCCCATTTATCCGTATGTCTAAGGACAGGGAACACCACACTTGACTCCACTCTTATGTTAAGATGCACTTGAAAACAAAATGACCTTTTCCAATTTCCTTTAATACAATTTGTAATTGAAACTGAACAGTGTTTTGTGTCAAAGGAGTTGATTCAGAGTAACCAAATGCAAATAATATATTTAATTATGCATATATACTGCATGGACCTTAAGAGAAGGAATATGATATTTTGCCTCACAGTGGTATGCAGATTAAAGGCAAATTCATGCACAAATTTTATTTCAGCAGCTAGGTATATGTGGAGAAAGACCCAATCAGCATTGGCAAGCAAACGTATGTGTTCTTTTTTCCCCTTTGAGGAAAAGTAGACATGAGGAATTAAATGACTCTGAATTGAAGCCAAGATCTGCAAACACAATGTATAGTAACTATTGACTTTATACTAGGCTTTATTATTATGATTTTTTTGCATTCATAGTTCCCCAACCCTAAGCGTCTATATCAATATTTTCATGAGCAGCTCTTCTCATAGTCTTGTGAACTGGTCAGTCAGATGAATCCTGCCTTATCTTCAGTCTAAGTACATTTGTTTTAGAACAAGAGAAGGATGGGGCTCCAGAATGAATTTCCTTTGATTTTAAATAGAACCTATGCTACACTAAAAGGGCTAGGAAAAGAAGAGAGATTGGTGATGGATGGAAAGGATTAATAGTACTGCTTCAGAGCGTTCATTCCATGATCGCCTGATCTCACGAGTTTCTGCAAATCACAATGGAGACAGAAGTGTGTTTAGGGGTAATGTCTGCCTCTTTGCCGACAGAATGCAGAATGCACACATGTGTGAGCAGGATAAATTATGAGAGCAGAGGGGTTAGACAGAGAAGGGACCAAGACAATATAGTCCCCCAGAACATGTACCAAGGGTTCTATTACCTCTAGGCAGACACCACCTTCCCAAGTTTCTAAAATCTCCCAAAATACCACCACAAACTGAGAGTCAAGCATGGAACATGTGGGCAAACAGGAATATTTCTTAGTTAAATCATAAAGTTCCTCTCCCAGATTCTCATGGCTGTTCTGTGATACAAACCCAGTCTCGATTATTCTTAACTATTCTAAGATTAGTCAAACATTTATACCCAAACTTGCTCAGGACCCAAGGCAAAAGTGCTGTGAGCAGTTCTACAAATTGGAAAAAAGTTAAAAACTTTCACCATTTAGTTAGCACAATAAATGCTCCCTCTCTGAAAGGAAGGAATGGGTTAATAGCAATAACTAATAAGCCTGGATTGAAACCATAAACAGCAAACATAAACAGTAAATCTCCGTTCTTCTTGTACCTCATTTGATGTGTGGATTACGTTTTGGGTATACCAGTTTTCTAGGTTAATATCCACTTATTAGTGAGTGCATACCATGATTCATCTTTTGAGTCTGGGTATCTTTTACCTCACTTCGTATGATGTTCTCCAGCTTCATCCGTTTGCCTAAGAATTTCATGAATTCATTGTTTCTAATGGCTGAATAGTACTCCATTGTGTAAATATACCACATTTTTTGCATCCACACTTCTGTTGAGGGATACCTGGGTTCTTTCCAGCATCTGGCAATTATGAATAGGGCTGCTATGAACATAGTAGAGCATGTATCCTTATTACATGGTGGGGAATCCTCTGGGTATATGCCCAGGAGTGGTATAGCAGGATCTTCTGGAAGTGAGGTGCCCAGTTTTCAGAGGAACCGCCAGACTGATTTGCAGAGTGGTTGTACCAATTTGCAACCCCACCAGCAGTGGAGGAGTGTTCCTCTTTCTCCGCACCCTCTCCAACACCTGCTATCTCCGGAATTTTTAATCTTAGCCATTCTGACTGGTGTAAGGTGAAATCTCAGGGTTGTTTTGATTTGCATTTCCCTAATGACCAATGAAGTTGAGCATTTGTAAAGATGTTTCTCCGCCATCCGATGTTCTTCAGGTGAGAATTCGTTGTTTAACTCTGTACCCCATTTTTAATAGGGTTGTTTGGTTTTCTGGAGTCTAACTTCTTGAGTTCTTTATATATATTGGATATTAGCCCTCTATCTGATGTAGGATTGGTGAAGATCTTTTCCCAATTTGTTGGTTGCAGATTTGTCCTCTTGATGGTGTCCTTTGCCTTACAGAAACTTTGTAATTTTATGAGGTCCCATTTGTCAATTCTTGCTCTTAGAGCATACACTATTGGTGTTCTGTTCAGAAACTTTCTCCCTATACCGATGTCCTCAAGGGTCTTCCCCAGTTTCTTTTCTATTAACTTCAGAGTGTCTGGCTTTATGTGGAGGTCCTTGATCCATTTGGATTTGAGCTTAGTACAAGGAGACAAGGATGGATCCATTCACATTCTTCTGCATGCTGACCTCCAGTTGAACCAGCACCATTTGTTGAAAAGGCTATCTTTTTTCCATTGGATGTTTTCAGCCTCTTTGTCGAGGATCAAGTGGCCATAGGTGTGTGGGTTCATTTCTGGATCTTCAATCCTGTTCCATTGATCCTCCTGCCTGTCACTGTACCAATACCATGCAGTTTTTAACACTATTGCTCTGTAGTATTGCTTGAGGTCAGGGATACTGATTCCCCTAGAATTTCTTTTGTTGCTGAGAATAGTTTTAGCTATCTTGGGTTTTTTGTTATTCCAGATGAATTTGATAATTGCTCTTTCTAACTCTGTGAAGAATTGAGTTGGGATTTTGATGGGTATTGCATTGAATCTGTAGATTACTTTTGGCAAAATGGCCATTTTAACTATATTGATTCTACCGATCCATGAGCATGGGAGGTTTTCCCATTTTTTGAGGTCTTCTTCCATTTCCTTCTTCAGAGTCTTGAAGTTCTTGTCATACAGATCTTTCACATGTTTGGTAAGAGTCACCCCAAGATACTTTATACTGTTTGTGGCTATTGTGAAGGGGGTCATTTCCCTAATTTCTTTCTCAACCGGCTTATCCTTTGAGTATAGGAAAGCCACTGATTTGCTTGAGTTGATTTTATAACCTGCTACTTTGCTGAAGTTGTTTATCAGCTGTAGGAGTTCTCTGGAGTGGAATTTTTTGGGTCACTTAGGTAGACTATCATGTCATCTGCAAATAATGATAGTTTGACTTCTTCCTTTCCAATTTGTATCCCTTTGACCTCCTTATGTTGTCGAATTGCCTGAGCTAGTACCTCAAGTACAATATTGAAAAGACAAGGAGAAAGGGGGCAGCCCTGTCTAGTCCCTGATTTTAGTGGGATTGCTTCAAGTTTCTCTCCATTTAGTTTGGTGCTGGCTACCGGTTTGCTGTATATTGCTTTTACTATGTTTAGGTATGGGCCTTGAATTCCTGTTCTCTCCAAGACTTTAAGCATGAAAGGATGCTGAATTTTGTCAAATGCTTTTTCAGCATCCAATGAAATGACCATGTGGTTTTTTTCTTTGAGTTTGTTTATGTAGTGGATTGCATTGATGGATTTCCGTATATTGAACCAACCCTGCATTCCCGGGATAAAACCTACTTGATCATGGTGGATGGTCGTTTTGATGTGTTCTTGGATTCGGTTGGCAAGAATTTTATTGAGTATTTTTGCATCGATGTTCATAAGGGAAATTGGTCTGAAGTTCTCTTTCTTTCTTGGATCTTTGTGTGGTTTTGGTATCAGCGTAATTGTGGCTTCGTAGAAGGAATTGGGTAGTGTTCCTTCTGTTTCTATTTTGTGGAATAGTTTGAAGAGTATTGGTGTTAACTCTTCTTTGAAGGTCTGGTAGAATTCTGCACTGAAACCATCTGGTCCTGTGCTTTTTTTGGTTGGAAGACTTTCTATGACTCCTTCTATTTCTTTAGGCATTATTTTTATTGATATATTTTTTATTTACATTTCAAATTATTTCCACTTTTCTTGGTCCCCACTCCCCGCAAGTCCCATTAGCTCTCTTCTGTCCTCCTGCTCTTCCATCCACCCCTTCCCACTTCCCTGTTCTGGAATTCCCCTATATTCTTGCACTGAGTCTTTCCAGAATCAGGGGCCACTCCTCCATTCTTTTTGGAGATCATTTAATTTGTGGATTATGTCCTGGGTGTTCAAAGTTTCTAGGCTAATATCCACTTATCAGTGAGTGCATACCATGATTGATCTTTTGAGACTGGGTTACCTCACTTAGTATGATGTTCTCCAGCTCCATCCATTTGTCTAAGAATTTCATGAATTCATTGTTTCTAATGGCTGAATAGTACTCCATTGTGTAAATATACCACATTTTTTGTATCCATTCTTCCATTGAAGGACACCTAGGTTCTTTCCAGCTTCTGGCTACTACAAATAGGGCTGCTATGAACATAGTGGAGCATGTGTCCTTATTGCATGCTGAAGAATCCTCTGGATATATGCCCAGTAGTGGTATAACAGGGTCCTCAGGAAGTGTCATGCCCAGTTTTCTGAGGAACCGCCAGACTGATTTCCAAAGTGGTTGCACCATCTTGCAATCCCACCAGCAGTGGAGGAGTGTTCCTCTTTCTCCCCATCCTCGCCAACACCTACTGTCTCCTGAGTTTTTGACCTTAGCCATTCTGACTGGTGTGAGGTGAAATCTCAGGGTTGTTTTGATTTGCATTTCCCTAATGATTAATGATGTTGAACATTTCTTAAGGTGTTTCTCAGCTCTCCGAAGTTCTTCATGTGAAAATTCTTTGTTTAGCTCCGTACCCCACTTTTTAATGGGATTATTTGGTTCTCTGGATTCTACTTTCTTGAGTTCTTTGTATATATTAGATATTAGCCCTCTGTTGGATTTAGGGTTGGTGAAGATCCTTTCCCAGTCTGTTGGTTGACGTTTTGTCCTTTTGACAGTGTCCTTTGCCTTACAGAAACTTTGTAGTTTTATGAGGTCCCATTTGTCAATTCTTGATCTTAGAGCATAAGCTATTGGTGTTCTATTCAGGAACTTTCCCCCTGTGCCCATGTCCTCCAGGGTCTTCCCCAGTTTATTTTTGATTAGTTTCAGTGTGTCAGGTTTTATGTGGAGGTCCCTGATCCATTTGGAGTTGAGCTTGGTACATGGAGATAAGAATGGATCGATGTGCATTCTTCTGCATGCTGACCTCCAATTGAACCAGCACCATTTGTTGAAAACACTATCTTTTTTCCACTGGATGCTTTCAGCTCCTTTGTCGAAGACCAAGTGACCTTAGGTGTTTTGGTTCATTTCTGGGTCTTCAATCCTATTCCATTGATCCGCTTGCCTGATATTGTACCAATACCATGCAGTTTTTATCACTATTGCTCTGTAGTAGAGTTTAAAGTCTGGGATATTGAATCCCCCTGAAGTTCTTTTACTGTTGAGAATAGTTTTAGTTATCCTGGGTTTTTTTTTTAATTCTTTCTATCCTTCATTTTGCTCTTACTTCTTAGACCATACTCCTGCCTCAGTAATGTGCTAACTGGACCCTCCTCTGCTGAAGTGATTAGTCTTTTACTTTAAATTCAACTGCACACAAATTCTCAGGTCACTTATAAAGAATTGGCCAGAGTATAACATGGAGGCCTTTGGTTCAATTCTCAACTGCAAGTTCATGCCTAATTCCCCATGAACCTGGCTTCCACTGTCCACATCACTACTGGCCTTGTGATCTTATGAACACTCAGTAGAATTGCCAATTAAGCTTATAGGATTTTAGGGCAAATTCTGCCTATAGAGCATGGAGAGATAGCTCAGCAGTTAGGAATAATTGCTGTTCTTGCAGAAGACCCAAGTTCAGTCCTTAAAGTCCATATTTATTGGCCCACAACTACCTATCACTCTAGCTCCAAGGGAGTGGATGGTCTCTTATTCATTCCACAGAAAGCCACACACACCCATGGAATATACACACAGGTGCATAAACACAAATAAAATATAAAAAGTAAATCTTTTAAAAACAGTTTTCAATGAAAATTAGTTTCAAAGGCTTATTAACCACATGGTGAGGCTTAGTCAGAGCAACCACCCCACTCGTTTCTTCTCGTGGTTGTCACAGAATGCCCATGTAAACAATCTGAAAGATATTGTTTTGGCTCAAGGCCCCTGAGGGCTCAGTTCCCTGCTGCCTGGCTCCAAGTACTTAAGCAAAATGCATAACTGTGGAAGCATATGCAAAGTTGACTCTTAACCTCATGACAGGAGAGAAGGAGCGAGGCAGAAGAAAGGAACCCAGGACAAAAGACATCTTTTAAGGAGATACTTCTTGGATCAATTTTCTTTTCCTCTTCTCTTGAACATCACAGAGTGGGAAGAATGTGAAGAAGGGATTGCAATGGCCAGTTTTACAGGTTTTGTGGTATTCATTTTGATGTCTTAAAGAACCCAACCTGTTTGCTGGTATTGGGTACAAGTCACATGTATTTACATTGATATGTCAGCCAACATGTTCATTAGATTACTTAAATGTGTCTATGTATTAGGAATGAGGAGAGGAGGTTAAGGGAATATCTAGTGCATATTGCACTAAGATGTGACTGTAAGTGCCTTACATGTACTTTTTAATCTCCAGGACAATGTCATACATAGTTATCATTAGTCACATTCCTCCGATTAAGAAACCAAGACTAATAAGGGTTAATTAACCTGTTAATAGTCACATATCCAAACAACATTTGCTAAAAGACATAGCTAATATAAGAGCCTGATTTTATATTAATTTATTTAACTCTACAGGTGGGTATTGTGTCCTAGGTATAAAATTCTGACATCAGAAAGTCAAGAACTTTATTCATAAAAGTTCTCAATTTATGCTATAATCGCATATTTGCAACCTACCCATAGAGCCATGGGGCAACAAACAACCATCAGGAGCCGTGGTTTATTTGTGCCTATAACAGAAAACTGAAGACATTGGCAGTGTTCCTCCAATGTCCTTCTCACCATCCAAACACCAACCCCTCAAGTGTTGTAAGGGTGAGTGACAGTGTTCCTTTTCCTCACAAAACTGTGTCCAGCATGCTGCAGACAGACATCTCCATATGCCTCCAGAGATCTTGACCAAGGGGGCATAGAAGCTGTAAAGCCAGATCAATATGACAAGGGCCGGCAGCATTGCTCCTTGTGCTCCTGTGGGGTAAGAGGGGAGTCTACCTTCTGGCTTAGCTTCTTTTTCTTGTTCATCCTCCCTTTCTTTGCTTTCCC
This sequence comes from Apodemus sylvaticus, assembly GCF_947179515.1. Lineage (NCBI taxonomy): Eukaryota > Metazoa > Chordata > Mammalia > Rodentia > Muridae > Apodemus > Apodemus sylvaticus. Next base: position 25,986,805 of record NC_067475.1, on the reverse strand, counting down.
AGCTGACATTGGAAAAGAAGCCATCCCGATCAAAAGATTCCCCTAAGACAGAAACAATCACTCAAACATTAATAATAAAATAAGGCAAATATCCATAAATCATTTTCTTAATTATAGAGGATTATGAAGCATGGATATTGATCTCATGCAAAATTGTAAAAACAAATAAGGGTCAGCATATTTATTTTTTACCCTAAACTATCATGTTACTAGCTTATAGTGGCAGAAAACATTTGTGTTGTTCTATCTGTCTTGCATATCAGAAATTTTGAATACTTTTATGTCTGGGTCATAAGGCTGTTTTTCTATATTCTTACCTGACAGTGCATCCAAGGAACTAGAAAAGAGAAAATTGGAACAGACAGCTGTCCTTGGTAGTGGGCTCTGGGTGACTGTATTTTAATGTTTAACAGATACTTGACATTTTCATTAGTATCTTTTTTTCGAGATATATTGTTCAAATTTTAAAGATTTAAAGTAACACTTTCATAGATGTAGTTGTCATTTTAAATATTTACCATCAAGACATTACAGAGGCAGTTCAACTGACTCAGAGGAAAAGGGCCACTGGAGAACTGGCAAAACTAGTCCTTATTTGTGACATGGGTCATCTAAAGTAGAACTTTTCTGAGAAGAAAAACGCCCCTACTTTGTTTTCCAGTTTTATAAGACAATGCAAGTAGGCGTCCTGATTTTTACTGTACCTCTTTCGCAGGTAGGTGTGGAGTGGTTAGGGGAGGATGGATTAAGACTGAGGAGCCAGTTGACATCCTTTCTTTCACCTTCAGAAGAAAAGGCCCTGCTTTCTTCCCCGGTGCTGCCTGCTCCAGCTTCCTGCTTTGTCTTCTGGTGAGACTCTCACATTCAATTCTCACATTATGTTGTTGCTTGGGCACAGAGGTTTTAACACATTCGATTAAAACACAATGGAACAACATCCAATGGAAAAAAGATAGCCTTTTCAACAAATGGTGCTGGTTCAACTGGAGGTCAGCATGCAGAAGAATGCGAATTGATCCATCCTTGTCTCCTCTTACTAAGCTCAACTACAAATGGATCAAGGACCTCCATATAAAGCCAGACACTCTGAAGCTAATAGAAAAGAAACTGGGGAAGACCCTTGAGGACATTGGTACAGGGGAAAGTTCCTGAAGAGAACACCAATAGCTTATGCTCTACGATCAAGAATTGACAAATGGGACCTCATAAAATTACAAAGTTTCTGTAAAGCAAAGGACACCATCAAAAGGACAAATCGGCAACCAACAAATTGGGAAAAGATCTTCACCAACCCTACATCAGATAGAGGGCTAATATCCAATATATACAAAGAACTCAAGAAGTTAGACCCCAGAAAACCAAATAACCCTATTAAAAATGGGGTACAGAGTTAAACAAAGAATTCTCACCTGAAGAACTTCCGATGGTGGAGAAACATCTTAAAAAATGCTCAACTTCACTAGTCATCAGGGAAATGCAAATCAAAACAACCATGAGATTTCACCTTACACCAGTCAGAATGGCTAAGATTAAAAACTCAGGAGACAGCAGATGTTGGCGAGGATGTGGAGAAAGAGGAACACTCCTCCACTGCTGGTGGGGTTGCAAATTAGTACAACCACTCTGGAAATCAGTTTGGCAGTCCCTCAGAAAACTGGGCATGTCACTTCCGAAAGATCCTGCTATACCACTCTTGGGCATATACCCAGAGGATTCCCCAGCATGTAATAAGGATACATGTTCCACTATGTTCATAGCAGCCCTATTTATAATAGCCAGAAGCTGGCAAGAAACCAGGTATCCCTCAACAGAAGAATGGATGCAAAAAATGTGGTATATCTACACAATGGAGTACTATCAGCCATTAGAAACAATGAATTCATGAAATTCGTAGGCAAATGTATGGAGCTGGAGAACATCATACTAAGTGAGGTAACCCAGTCTCAAAAGATCAATCATGGTATGCACTCACTAATAAGTGGATATTATCTTGGTAAACTGGAATATGCAAAACATAATCCACACTTCAAATGAGGTACAAGAAGAACGGAGGAGTGGCCCCTAGTTCTGGAAAGACCCAGTGTAGCAGTATAAGACAAAACCAGAACAGGGAAGTGGGAAGGGATGGGTGGGAGAACAGAGGTAGGGAAGGGGGCTTATGTGACTTTTGGGGAGTGGGGAACCAGAAAAGGGCAAATCATTTGAAATGAAAATAAAAAATATATCGAATAAAATTTAAAAAAAAAAAAAAAACACAATGGAACAAAGGTAAGGAGGCCTAGTATTCCTTGAAAGGGAGAGAGGCGGCAGAGGGGGGCAGATAACAGTCTCTGACAGACTCCAAGAAGGCATTAAGTGTGAATATTATGGATGTGGAAAATGGTCTCTGGAAAGTGATCCTTCCTCAGTGACTTCTGGGGAGCCTTCTGGTGACTTTGTGGGTGTTCCTGTTACCTCTCAGCCTCTGGGTTGCTGCCTTTCAGTTTGATACTGAATAATTCATGGTGTCTGCTGTCTCTACCCCAAATTCCTCCTAGACTTCACAGAAGAAAATGCTGATACTCTAGTTTTCTATTGTAATTATTATTTCATGGGACTTTGTGTTTTAATGCCCGATTTTGGTTCACAAGGCAGTTGAGACCAAGGGACAGAGCTACTCCATACACTCCTGATCATCCACACAAACATTCTCCCCATTAATAATATCCTCCAACAGAGAGCACAGGAGCTGAGAAGCTTGTTCACAAACTCAGCCTCAACACCACTCCCAGCGAGCTCTCTACACTACCATTCACTTCTGCTGCATAGTCTGTGTGTTTGGGCAGACTCGTAATCCCATGCACTCAAAATTGTTCCACACGGATTTCTCATTAACTTAAGAGTTTGTTCCCTCCCATTTATCTAGAACTACACTCTTCCTGTTATCTTCTGGAAGTTACAGTTAACACAGGACAGAGGTTTGGTGATAGATCCCTTCCTTCCAGAGTCCCATATGTTAGAAGGTTCTAGAACTGCTAAAGGAAGAAGCCTAGTGCCAGGAAATCAGGTTAGGAGTGGGCATCTCCTTTAAATTATATATATATATGTCAGGGAACCCTAGTGATTTCCAGAGAATGGGCTATAAAAAGTAAACCTGGCTGCAGAATCCCTGGGGCTCTGCTGCGATCAGGTGTCCCCTTCTGAGTGTGACCTGCTATTGTCATGTTTCCAGTGTCCTCTTTTTCAACCTCTAAAACTGTGAGCTAAGTTAATTTTGTTCCTTTGAGGCATTTTGATATAGAAGCACATCAATAGATATGCTTTTTTCGTTGTCCAGAAGACCATACAGTTGGAATCCTCTAGAATGAACGTTTTCAGATTGTCTTCTTTCAATGTGCAATATGCATTTAATTTCCGTCTCTCACTTTTTCTAGGGCTAACCAGTTATGCCACTGTCTGATGGTACTGAAGGACATCTTGATCACTTCCAAGTCTTAGATATTACAAATAAAATCCCCTTGTTATTCATTACCCTTGTGGTATAGATTGGCTCTGACATGTTCTCCAAAGGCTTGTGTAATAAGGCTTGGTTCCTGGTTTGGTATGATTGGGAAGTGGGCTGGACTTTCAAAGGTGGGACCTAGTAGGACATCTTCTAGCCATTAGTGGCAAAGATGGCCATAAGACCACACAGCTTTCTTTTTGTCTTTCCCTCTCTGTGGCCACATGGGAATTGATTTGATTTGTGTGCCATATGCTCCTACCACAATGTGCCACTGCAACACAGACATAGTCCTACATAGACTTAAACAGCAAATCCAAGTAAACATTTCTCTATTTTAAGTTAATCTACGATATCTTGTTACAGTATTAAAAAGCCACTAACACACCGATTTTTCATAACTGAAATGTGACATAACTTTAGCACAGGACAATAAAGAATGATTAAAGTACAGTGGGGTCATATGATTCTTAGGGGCACACAGTTGGGCCTCAGGAATGTAGTGAATTCAGGAAGTGGGTTACCAGTAGTCATTCTTTTCTCTCTGTTCTTTTCAGACATTGCGAATCACATTTCATTCTCTCTGGGGAGCCCGTTCTCTGCTTTTCCTGTCCAGAAGTAGAGTAAAAATGGCAGGTGAACATTGTGTAGCAAACTCTAACCTTCCAGAGAAAGACTAAATTTCTTCAGCTTTCCAGAGAAGAGGGCATGTGGGGGAAGAGGACATGTGGACTCCGTCTTGAGCTATAGAACTTGAGATGCTGCCCTGTAGAATCATGTGAATGAGTCACATTTCAAATATGTCTGAACAAATAAAACACCCAGGACACACCTAATCCTTCCCAGGCTGGGGAGAGGACCTAGCTCCAAACACCTGGAACAGAGTGTAGTTCCAATTTTAGTCAAAGTATTTCCTGTCTTAGTAATACTTTTTTTTTTTTTAACTTCAATGTAACCATAAAGGAATTAAAGGGTATGTTGTTTGACTCAAGAATCTCAGGAAATAAAACAGTCATTTCTTTGAGAATTGAAAGCAGGAGGGGCAGGGATGGTGAGACCAACCCACGTGAAATCATAGGATTCGGCGGCCTTGTATGAGGTGTTCTTTCAATGAGGTAGGTTATTCCCCTAGCCCCAGCCACCTTTGCAAGTCTTTTTCAATCATGATCAAAAGTGCTCACCATGCTCCTCTTCTCCATTTCTATGACAGCTCCCAGGTGTCTATGGGGTTAATAGGGTGCCACTGGGTGGGTGTTGGGCTATGTGAAGCCCTGGGACCCTGCTTTGGGGGGAGAGCAGTTTGTGGTCCCGGGGACTGCTGGAGCCAGCATGGGGATCCCTGGGCCTGAAGGGAGGCCAGGACAATCAGGTTCTCAGACTCTTGGGCAGCCAGGCAGGGAAGAGCTGAGAATGGAGTTGGGGTCAGCAGGCTGGATCTAGCCAGGGGCCGAAGGGACAAAGAGGGGAGAGCTTCGGCTGGGTCCTGGGGAGGAGAGTCCTTGGTTTCTTGGGGCTGGCTGCTTGGCTTGGTGGAGGCCATAGCTGGGAGCTCTGAGAGGTCTTCCGCTGGAGATTAGACCAGCTCTTTAGATGAAGGCCTATTCAATTGTGGCAACCCATGGTTTTAAGGCATTTATTGTCATGGTAGAGAGTGGCAGTGGTGGTGAGTAAAACTGTACCACCTCACTTTCTCAGAGAGGGCCTAAGATTAAATACCTTTTGCAGGGAGGAGTGTCTGGGAAGGGGAGTTTATTGGCTAAGCCTCCAGGCCTTTAGGGGCCTCATTTCAATGCAGATCTGTCTTGAGGCTATGTGGTCTGTGGTCTTGTCCGTCTGTCCTCTACGTGTGGAGGGGCTTGGGGCTTTGCCCTTACATGACTGATGGCCACAGAATTATGGAGAGCTGCAGTCTCATGTCAGGAGCCTGGTGTCCAGGAGTGTAGCAAAATGCCTACCTTCTCTTGCAGGGTCCTCCTTGCAGGGTCACCCGAGGTTTCCAACCTAGCTCAACCAGAAACCAGGCTGCCTTTCACAACCCACCGTTCCACAGGGTTGTTACCTGTGTCTACCACTGTTCCAGCATTTTCTGTTTGTGGAGAGAGCTAGAGAGTGTGCAGGAACTCATGTTCCCCATGGCTATCTTCCTAGAGACCACTGGATATGTTGATAGGGCTCTCTTGACCAGATGTGTCCAGGTGTAAGGTGACTTATAAATACTCAGGATCTCCTGTAGGGTTGAGCCCATGCTCTTATGTTTATGTGGCTTTGCTTTATGCCTCACAGATTTTATTCATCAGCTTTTCAAATGGAGAGATGGGGCTCATCAGTGTTATCTATAGCAATCTACTTAAAGGCAATTGATGATAAGTGAATTAGTCTATCTATAAATCACCTTCATAGCAACATCTTGATTAATAATTAACTAAAGGCCTGGGCATTCCATACTTGCCAGGCTGACATAGAAGACTAACCATAACAATACAGGAGCAACAAAATTAGATGGGGAGAATATGTTTTGCTAACTAAAAAGGTTCCCAAACAGGATAACCACAAAAGCTGCTTGGCAGTAATCCAGCATAATGAAAAAACTCATATTATTAAATTGACAATATTAACATTTTAGAAAAAGCTATGACTCACAAAAGTGTGTTAGTCACACATTCTGTATACATATATATATGTGTGTGTATCATAAATATATATTCATATTCATAGAAAATACATTTAAAACTCTTAAAGTGAGAACTGTGTTTACTTGTACATCAAAAGAACTTTAAGACAGTTATTTATTTAATAATTAATTTGTTGACAATTTCATACAAGTATATGATACATCTTACCACATTTACCCTGTAACCGCTCTGATCTCTCACACATTCCCACCCAACCCTTCCCCTCCTTCCCAATCTCTTTCATACATTTATATCTTTGTGTTCTGAATTATGACCCAAGTCATTTAGCTATGACTATGCAGTCTGTGTGAGCACGGGTTTGGAGCTATTGACTGGAACCTGGGGAGCTCACCCATGAGTCCACAGCTGAAGACTATGACTCCCCGTCTCTGTCTCCCACAATCAGTAAGTAGCTTGAATATCAGCAAAAGGGGTGGCACCTCACAAGCCACTCCTGCATCCATGCTTGACTGCTGACAGACACGTCAGGGCAGCAGTAGCCGCTGTGGATTTAGGATTTGTTGTGGCAGTAGCATACTCAGCTGATGGCATTGCTTTGCCCTTCTCCTATTTAACAGTTCTTCTTTTCTTATTGGCTTTTCTTCCAAAATGTGCCCTGAGTCTCTGGGCTGGGTATGGACGTGTCTCCACATGTCTTGTCTAGGTCTCCCACTTAGTCTCAGCATGTGGAACAGCCATGAGTCTCTGCCTTCACAATAGTTCACTAGGTCCATGGAAGGTTTCTCTCATTATGGCTGAAAATAACATTTGCCTATGGATATAAATATTAGAAGAGATAGTTTGAGGCTATGTCAAATCAGCTAAGCATCAGTAGCTAGTTGACCTCCACAGGCATGAGTTTTTGACCAGATGCATACAGTATCAAGGATGGATGGTTCTCTGTGAGTGAGCTGTATACCAATCAGAAGAGAGTTGCTTAACCCTATAACAGTCATGCCACTATTGCTCAATTGGTTGGGCATAGCCATCATCATCATCATCATCATTATTTTGACAGATTGACACTGTTCACAGTTGGGTAAGACCATTGACAATCTTTTTCAACCCTAGCAGGTCTCAAAGTAGTTTGGCACTGTGAAAGCAGGGGGAAAACTTGGAGCTCAGTCCTAGCAGTTTCTTTGCATCTTGCAAGGACAATGTGTTATAGGTTGCATATGGAAGTAATGCACATCTAGCGTAGGGATTTTTTTGTAAGTCTACCTTCTTGTGAGGGAGTCTTCTCACCCAATCTTTAACAATATAATTTATAAAAAGAGTTTGAAGGAAGAGAACTTGTTTTGGTTTGCTTGTTTTTAACCCAACCCTAATTATTTAATTAATGTTAATTATTGTCAATTGCTATTCTATCACTGCCTATCTACAGGGGCCCTGGGATGCTGAATGTGACATCCTAGCTTGGTAGGAGTCTGAAAAGATTATAACAAATGATATTAATGAAAGTAATCTGGTATAGGACCATAAGGTTTCCAGAGAAGACGGGCAAATAGCAAAAGCCAGTCCTAGTGGCTAACATACATAGTAAAGTTAAAGAAACTCAATCCATGAAACAGAGTAGGATCTCCACTCATTTTAGAAGTATTCTCATGTGTGAAATGCAATTAAGACACATTCTTTAGAAATTCAAATGGGCACTACTACCTTTTATAAATATTTGGTTTTCCTCTAATTGTGGACATGAGAGGATTGCATACCTTTGCTCTCTCTGAAGATAGGTGTGGTCCAGCAATGAGCTCATGCCGATGAAATGTGAGCAGGGGTCATTTATGAGCCCCACTTCTGGCAGACACTCTGGATAGCTGGGGCTCAACCTTGCTTGAGCTTTCTGCCCTCCTGCTGGGTGACCGTAGAACACCTGCTGATTTTTGTGCTGTTTGATTGTAGCCATTGGGATGGCAAGCCAGCTCTTGGACTACCACCCCAGATCTGCAGAAGACTTCAAAAGCCTGTAAAATCATTAGAGTCTTCAAACATTTACTGTATAATATTCTCAAATGTGGCCATGACATGGCAACCGGCATGGATAAATATTAAGAGCATGAAACCTTACTCGAATCCTTAGTCAAAGTCTGTCTGTCTTACCCTCATTCCATTTGCATTTATGCTGTTTAACTTTTTTTTTTTTAATTTTGTTACAGAGTATTAAAAACTTAGAGAAAACTGAGATAGGCGAGGGCAAGAACAAAATAGAATATTTTCTGAAGCAACAGGGTTTCCTAAATATGGAAATCAGAAGCTATGACTTCTTGGAACTCAATGGAGGATGTGGAAAAGACCATCTTGGCTGTTCAAGGTTTGATTAAATCACGTTGTGGACTTAGCGAGAAGCATATAATTCTAAAAAGCTTCCAAAAAGTCTATTGAGGGTGTCTTTGCTCTCTGGAGCCAAGTTAACCACCTGACCTGAGGAACAGGAAGCAGATTTTAAGAGCTTTTCTCACTCTGCAATCCTGACTGTTCACCAGTATCTTCCCTCCAGAATGGCACTATCAATTTACACACCTTCCAGAGTCATGTGCCACTGGCTACCTTAGCTTCAGCCAGGCATATTTCTTATTTAAACTTCCCTGTGAATTTGACGTCAAGTTCTTCACTGAGGGCATCGGACCTAGGTTACTTTTGCAAGTGAGACCAGGAAAGTGTCACAAGTCCTTCGATGCCCCCTGGTTAGATGTCCACTTTTCCTGGTTCATGTTCTCATGGCAAGAATGGGGGAACAAACAACTGAGGATGGTTCATCAGATGAGGTGACTGAACATTATACTTAAGATAAAGGGGAACAGGGGGAGGGAAAGGGCTTATGGGACTTTCGGGGAGCGGGGAGCCAGAAAAGGGGAAATCATTTGAAATGTAAATAAAAAATATATCGAATAAAAAAAAGGTAAGGATGCTGGCATCACAGGTACCCTAAAGCAAATTCAATATAATTTAAACAGCTGGTGATATTCTGTTGGGTTAGACCTCAGATTCTTCCTTAATAGGAGAAGGGAACTCTTGTGGGATACCTCTGAAGAATCTTAGCACTGCTCACTTCTTCCATGGAAACTGCTGAGGTCTAGCCCATGTTTTCACCAGGGGAGAACTCGGATTTTGCAAACAATAGACTTCTTTGTGCATTTGTAAAGGAAGAAGAATACCTTCCCCCCCCACCCCCACCCCTGTATCTGCACAAGCAATTATTCTGACAAGGGAAGCCGAACTTCATGCTAAGAACTGAACTTCCTAACTCCATTCCCTAACCTGAAAACCTGATCAAGCTGTCATGACAAAAGTTAAATTTTACAAGCTTAAAACAATCTAAAAGTGAAATTTTAGTTGTTTTCCCATTCATTTGTTGAATTCCTTAATTTCACCAACAAAGAAAGATCAGCAAAGTGAATTAAAGTATAACATCATAACAGAATTTTCATTCATTCAGAAAACATATATTGATTGATTGATTGATTGATGGTTTTTAGAGACAGGGTTTCTCTGTATAGCCTTGGCTGTCCTGAAACACACTTTGTAGACCAGTCTCACCTTGAACTCAGAAATCCACCTGCCTCTGACTTACAAGTGCTGGGATTAAAGGTGTATGCCACCACTGCCCGGCTAGAAAACATTTTAAACACCTACCATGTGCTTGGCTTGCTGTAGGCCCTGGAGGTTTAGTGGGGAATATTTCTAATTTGGAGAAGACAGCAGGTAAATGCATGTAGTCCATTCCCGCAACACCTGCCCTGCACGCACTAGTCATCTCAGTGAAGGTCCTTAAAGATCTCAAAGGTTAACACAACTAAACCCAGGTCTCAGCGTACAAAACCAGCGTGATGCTGCTAGCAGCCATTCCCTAGTCAGCAGCAACATCCTCCATTTGCTCAGGCCCCAGATTTTTGTTTGTTTCTTTTTGTTGTTGTTGTTGTTGTTGACTATTTTTAAGCTTTGCAAAACCTATGCCCATTTTATGAACAAGTCTGTGAGGTCAACTTCTTAAACATACGTGATTAGATGTTTCTATTTCCCTCCAACCTGTACAATCCAGAGGACCTCCGTTCTAGATTGGATTATGAGCAATTCTCTCCAGTGGCCTTTCCACTTTCTCCCTTCTTCCTATCACCACGTTTACATTCGTGTCTTCAGTTTTGTCATATCACTCCCCTATTAAAGTCATCATGCTAATCTAGAATACGTATTGCTCACCCCAATGATCTAGAATGTTCTATGTAATCTGACCTTATATCTTCCCAATGGGATTTGTAATTAACTCTGTTTAAGCTATCTCACTACCTTTTGATAGCTGCTTAACAAACAAAAAAATGAAAACACCCAAAGCAAAACAAAACAGAATCAAAAAGAAAAAAAATGATCAAACAAGAATCTCATTCCTTATAATCTTTTAATATGCAAATCCTTTTACCTAGGACTTTTGACTGTGTAGCTGCACAGGTATCTCCATCCTGGTATGTATTTATACATGTTTTTAATTTTTCTTTTTCTGTCTGTCTTCTATCTCTGCTTACTTGAATGTAAGTGTCATAGATCAGAGATTTTAGATTTTGTATGCTATATTTTAAAGGCCTGATAGCTATATGCAGTCAATAAACTCATACTAAATATGTATTTAGATGTTCACTGTCCATTAATATTAGTGAAATAAAAACTTGCTAATGGAACTTATGGATAAGAGAGCACTAAAGAAACTGACCTCATGTGCGCCAGTGAAAGGAGTAAGGACAAGAACGTGATACTCATTTCTAGGAGAAGGGGCAGAGGAAGGAGCCTGTAAATTAACAAAGTCATAGGACATAGTGTAAGGGAAAAGGAGAAAACCAACTGAGCACAACTCCAGAGTGCGGATGAAGAGCAGAAGCCTCATCCAAAAGCAGTCTGTTTACTCCTTTCTGTGCGGTACTATAGGCTGACCCTTCAGGAACAGGCTACTCAAACAAGGAGCCCTAAATAAAATCAGAGGGGGAGCTCAAACTAATAAATTCCTACATCTTAACACAAAAAAAATTAGAAATAAAAAAGCAGCAAGGAATTAATGAATTTTCAATTACTGAATTCAAAGATATTGAATTAGGTAAAATTCCAGATTTAGATTTCAGTAAGTTACTGGCAAAAAGGATCAATGACAAGATAAAGATGAAAAAGAAACAGATAAAACATCAGTAACCTGGAAGAAATAAAAAATCAGCAAGAAAATTGAAGTTTTAGAAAAAAAAAGTGTGGCCAGACTGTGATAGCACATACCCTTAATCCCAGCACTTGGGAGGCAGAGGCAGGTGGATTTCTGAGTTTGAGGCCAGCCTGGTCTACAGAGTGAGTTCCAGGACAGCAGGGCTATACAGAGAAACCCTGTCTCCACCCCACCCCCTGCAAAAAATAAAGTATGACTAAATTTTATGAATATTTATTTGTTTATTTTATTAAAAATTTAGCATATATTCTGATCATGATTTCTCCTCTCTCAGATCTTCCCCACATCCTTGTACATCTAACCTCTGTCTCTCTCTCTCTCTCTCTCTCTCTCTCTCTCTCTCTCTCTCTCTCTCTCTCACACACACACACACACACACACACACTCTCTCTCTCTCTCTCTCTCTGTCTCTTTAGAAAAAAAGGCATATATAAAAACAAACTAACAAATCTGAATTTAAAACAAAACACTAAAACACATACTCCAAGACAAAAGCCATTAAAATACAAGATTGGAAACCATATGTACAATTAGAAGACTAGTAAGATTAAAAAAAAAAATGCCTAAACAAACAATACAAGACAAAACGCAGCTACAAACACACCATTGAATTCATTTGTGTTGGTCATCTACTACTGAGAATGGGGTTTGCCCTTAATCATGCCTTATGATCCCTCTGAGACTCCATTAGAAAAAACTAAGTTTTCCTCTGCAAGTGTTTGTCAATGGGAGATAGTTTCTTGGTTAAGAAACTAAGGAAGGGAACCACTTCCATTTCTCCTGAACATCTGGTTCAAGCCAGTGCAGGCTTTGTGCAAACTGCCAGTCTCTCTGTGAGTTCATATGTATGTCAGTTCTTCTGTATTCTTGGAGGAGGACTGGATTTTTTTTTAAGACACAATTACGTATTGTTTCCAAGAAACACACCTCACTAACAATGATAGCCACAAGCAGAGAAACAAGGACAGAAGCTAATCTATCAACTGAATGAAAGTCAAAAACAATCAGGTACAGCTCTTTTGCTTTCTGATGAAGTAGATCTCGAGCCAAAATTAATAAGAAGAGATAAAGAAGAAGAATACATGATGGATGATCGTTTTGATGTGTTCTTGGATTCGGTTGGCAAGAATTTTATTGAGTATTTTTGCATCGATGTTCATAAGGGAAATTGGTCTGAAGTTCTCTTTCTTTGTTGGATCTTTGTGTGGCTTTGGTATCAGCATAATTGTGGCTTCGTAGAAGGAATTGGGTAGTGTTCCTTCTGTTTCTATTTTGTGGAATAGTTTGAAGAGTATTGGTGTTAACTCTTCTTTGAAGGTCTGATAGAATTCTGCATTGAAACCATCTGGTCCTGTGCTTTTTTTGGTTGGAAGACTTTCTATGACTCCTTCTATTTCTTTAGGCGTTATGGGACTGTTTAGATGATCTATTTGGTCCTGATTTAATTTTGGTATTTGGTATCTTTCAAGGAAATTGTCCATTTCCTCCAGATTCTCCAGTTGTGTTGAGTACAGGCTTTTGTAGTAGGATCTGATGATTTTTTGGATTTCCTCAGTTTCTGTTGTTATATCTCCCTTTTCATTTCTAAGTTTGTTAATTTGCATACTTTCTCTGTGCCCTTTGGTCAGTCTGGCTAAGGGTTTATCTATCTTGTTGATTTTCTCAAAGAACCAGCTCCTGGATTCGTTAATTCTTTGTACGGTTCGCTTTGTTTCCAATTGATTGATTTCAGCCCTGAGTTTGATGATTTCCTGCCTTCTACTCCTCCTGGGTGAATTGGCTTCTTTTTGTTCCAGGACTTTCAGGTGTGTCATTAAGCTGCTAGTGTATGCTCTCTCCATTTTCTTTTTGGAGGCACTCAGGGCACGAATTGATCCATCTTTATCGCCTTGTACTAAGCTCAAATCCAAATGGATCAAGGACCTCCACATAAAGCCAGACACTCTGAAGCTAATAGAAAAGAAACTGGGGAAGACCCTTGAGGACATTGGTACAGGGAGAAAATTTCTGAACAGAATACCAATAGCGTATGCTCTAAGATCAAGAATTGACAAATGGGACCCCATAAAATTACAAAGTTTCTGTACGGCAAAGGACACCATCAAAAGGACAAATCGGCAACCAACAAATTGGGAAAAGATCTTCACCAATCCTACATCAGATAGAGGGCTAATATCCAATATATATAAAGAACTTAAGAAGTTAGACTCCAGAAAACCAAACAACCCTATTAAAAATGGGGGTACAGAGTTAAACAAAGAATTCTCACCTGAAGAACTTCGGATGGCGGAGAAGCATCTTAAAAAATGCTCAACTTCATTAGTCATTAGGGAAATGCAAATCAAAACAACCCTGAGATTTCACCTTACACCAGTCAGAATGGCTAAGATTAAAAATTCAGGAGACAGCAGGTGTTGCCGAGGATGTGGAGAAAGAGGAACACTCCTCCACTGCTGGTGGGGTTGCAAATTGGTACAACCACTCTGGAAATCAGTCTGGTGGTTCCTCCGAAAACTGGGCACCTCACTTCCAGAAGATCCTGCTATACCACTCCTGGGCATATACCCAGAGGATTCCCCACCATGTAATAAGGATACATGCTCTACTATGTTCATAGCAGCCCTATTTATAATTGCCAGATGCTGGAAAGAACCCAGGTATCCCTCAACAGAAGAATGGATGCAAAAAATGTGGTATATCTACAAAATGGAGTACTATTCAGCCATTAGAAACAATGAATTCATGAAATTCTTAGGCAAATGGATGGAGCTAGAAAACATCATACTAAGTGAGGTAACCCAGACTCAAAAGGTGACTCATGGTATGCACTCACTAATAAGTGGATATTAACCTAGAAAACTGGAATACCCCAAACATAATCCATACATCAAATGAGGTATAAGAAGAAAGGAGGAGTGGCCCCTTGTTCTAGAAAGACTCAGTGAAGAAGTATAGGGCAAAACCAGAACGGGTAAGTGGGAAGGGGTGGGTGGGAGGACAGGGGGAGAAAAGGGGGCTTATGGGATTTTCGGGGAGTGGGGGGCTAGAAAAGGGGAAATCATTTGAAATGTAAATAAAAAATATATCGAATTAAAAAAAAAGTCAGAATAGCCTTAGTAGCTAGAAAAAAAAAAGAAGAAGAATACATATTAATAAAGAGAAAAATCCACCTAAAATTATGATATTTGTGAGTGACTTTATTATTCCATTCTCATCTTTTTAGGTCACCAAAAAAAAAAAAACCCACTAAAATAACAAAAAAGAATTCGGAGTTTAATTATACCTTAGGTTGGATGGACATAAGAGATAAACACAGAATCTTCCAAACAGCAGATGAGGTATATCTCAGCAGTTCAAGAAGCCTTCTGTATCACAGACTACATTGTAGGCCATATATGGAGTCTTAACTAATACAAAGAATCAAAATAATTTATTGATCTCCTCATAAAATAACACAATTGGAAATCAATAGCAAGAGAAAACAAAGAAACTACATAAATACTTGGAGACTGGATAATTCTTGAATGATCAGTGAGCCTCTGAAGAAATCAGGAAGAAACTTAAAAGCTGCTAGAGTCAAATGAAAAGATCAGAACTTACTGGATCCTTTGGGATATGATCCAGGAAATTCTGAAAGGAAACTTTAGAACCATGAATTCTTAAATTAAAACATGAGAGTAATCTTAAATAAATAACCTAATGATGCACTTCTAGGTCTTAGAAAAAAAAATAAAAGTAATCCAAACGACAAAGCAATGAGTGGCAAGAGCTAATAAAGATCAGGGTTGAAATTAATAAGATAAAAACTAAAAAGATAATATAATCACTAAAAGAGTTGTTTTTTTTTTTTTTTGGAAAAGTGAACAATATTGATAACTCAAGATAAAACTAAACAAATGGAAGATAGAAGATAGAAATAAATCTTAGAATATTAAAATAGTTTCTTATCATTAAGAAATATTTTGATAATTTATGCTTCAAATAACTGGAAAAGCTAGCCAAAGGAGATACATTCCTAAGCATGTACAATTTACTAAAATTAGATCAAGATAATAACAACTTAAGTTAATAATAAACAACTTAAACTCATAATAAGCAATGACATTGAAAAATAGGAATAGAGATTTAACTTAGTTGTTAGAATGCTTGCCCAGTATACATGAAGCCTAGAGTTTGACTCCCAGCATTGTGGACAACTGAGTATGTTGCTGAATGGTTACAAATGCCCACAATTCCAGCTTTTATGACAGAGGTAGGAGGATCAGAAGTTCAAGGTTATCCTCTGCGACATGTTAAGTTTCAGGGCATCCTGGGATTCCTGAGATACAGGGAGTTTGCATTATTTGCTTTATTTCATTTAATTATTTTCAAGTACCCTAACAAAGAAAAGCCCCAGATCAGACAAATTTACTAGCAAAATTCTACTACCTACTCAAGGAGAAAGTAACACCGATATTCCTCACACTGTTCCATCAAATAGGAAGGAAAAGAATACTACCCAAGTCATTCTATTCTGAAGCCAGCACTACCCTGTTACCCAAACTAGACAATGGCACACAGTGAGAGGAGACTGTACTCCCATTTGGATTTTGAATGTAGAAATAAAACTTCTCAAGAAAATACTGAGTGACTGAATTTAAAAACACATCAAAGAGATATAAGTTGGTTTTATTCCAATGAACCAAGGAAATGTCCAGATTCTGAAAAATATGCTATTTTCAAAATAGAATACAGAACACAGTATATGTTTAATTCCTTCATTCATTTCCCCTTTCCCCCTCCCCTTTCCTATCTATCTATCTATCTATCTATCTATCTATCTATCTATCCATCCATCCATCCATCCATCCATCCATCCATCCATCCATCCATCCATCCATCCATCATCTATCTACTTACTTATTTACTCTGGAACTAACACAGCACATGTTTTCGGATTTCTAGTTCCATGATAAAGCAACAGGACTGAAACCAACTTTCAGAGGAAAGGATTTATTTCTTTTTTTACTTCATGGTACTACTTTAATCACTAAGGGAAGTTAGGGCAGGAACTCAAACAGGAACCTGGTGGCTGGGACAGAGGGAAATGACATGGAGGAGTGCTTTTGACTGGTTTGTTTCCTATGGCTTGCTAAGTCGGCTTTCTTAAACACCCCACAATCACCTGCAGGTGTTGTTATTACCCACTGCTCTCCATCAATCACTAGTCAAAAAAAATGCTCTACAGATATGCCTACAGGCCAGTTCTAAGGGAGATTTTCTCAATTAAGCTTCCGTCTTTCCATATCACTCTAGCTTGTGTTGACATAAAACACAAAATTATGTGCCAGCACACATAATGTGCTCATGAAAAGTACAAGTTGTTTTTCACTGTGGATGATTTTTACCAGTTGGAGAAAATTGTACAGGTCACTTCAATGCTGTGGATTACAAACCCCCAAATCTGCCCCTTAACATGCCCTCCATGTGATGGTTTGTATATGCTTTGCCCAGTGAGTGGCACTATTAGAAGATGCGGCCCTGTTGGAGTAGGTGTGGCCTTATTGGAGGAAGTGTCACTGTGGGTATGGACTTTAAGACCCTCATCCTAGCTGCCTGGAAGCCAGTATTCTGCTAGCAGCCATTAGATGAAGATGTAGAACTCTCAGCTCCAGCTGTACCAGGCCTAGATTCCGCCTATGGAATAATAATGGACTGAATCTCTGAACCTGTAAGCCAGTCCCAATTAAATGTTGCCCTTGTGAGAGTTGCCTTGGTCATGGTGTCTGTGCACATCACTAAACCCCCCAACTAAGACACTAACTCCATGCTTGCAAGAATAACAGGTCTGTAAGACCTATGCATCAAAACTAAAGGGAACTATATGAATCCTTTATTCTTCACATTTGTTGATAAATGAGTCTGTAGTTTGCACAATTGTTCAAAACATACTGGTACATGAATTGTTTGTTTACAGAAATGAAGATTATATGTTCAGGTATTAAGACAGGTATGAATGTTTTCAGTCATCTGGTTGCTCTCTTATATAACACTGAGGTAGCACTTCGTATTTAAGTACACATTTTACTTTGGAATAAAATAAGTAATGGGTATATAATAATTTCCTAATGAATACATTTATAAATCCTAGCGACTAACACACAAATGATTAATTCTTTTTCATTTAAAGCCTCATGCAACCTTTCTCAGGAGGTAATCAACATTTCTTGATGTTGTAATAATAAGACTTGTCTCTCTTTGATACTCTGTCCAGAGCAGGGTCTTAGGAAGCTCCGTATTCAGTTAGAGGAGCTTACAGATGGAAGGATGTCTATCAACTGCTCCATCACACTTACGGCATGTCCCAGACAACTTTGCCCAGATTATCAGTACCAAGAACTAGTCACATGGGCTCATCATGGTCAGGCTGTGAAATGGAATTCCAAACAGGAAAGCTGCTTCCTAAAGATAATTAAACAAAGGAAGGAAAACACATTACTTTTTGTAGCGGATGAACCGTTGTCTTTCGTCATTTTTTTTTTTTTAATTCTTTCTCTTCATAAGCAAAGGATATTTCCAAAGTCAGTTGCTGAAAACTGTCGCTTTGGAAATGTGAATTCCAAATGTAAGTTAATCTTTGTCAGTTTGAATATATAGTCAAGAACTGTTTGGGGACTCTAACAGGATTTGAGGAGAAAGGGAAGAGGATAGCTATAGCAGAGAGCTGGCCATCTGAAGGGATGACTGACTGGCTAACAAGAATGGACGCCTTGGCTATCTGGTGGAGTAGGCCGGGTGTTCTTGGTTGGCATGGTCCTGTACAGTACGTAAGAATCCAACTTTACTTAATATGTTTCTGCATTACAGTACTTAGGGAAACCACACACACACACACACACACACACACACACACACACACACACACGATAGAAAGATGTGCTGTGTAACGTGATTACCACTTGTTCCCTACCTCTTCACACACACACCTTAGCCAGGCACTGTTCTGAACTTGAGGGGGACTGAAGGGTGTATCTGAAAGGTAGACCTTCAGTCTCTATCTCTAGGATCTAGAAGTGTTTGTTGACTATAAAAGTGTGTTTGATACTTTCAGTCTCTGATTCTAGTTTAAGGGTGCCTTTCCTATGCCCAGGGGAGAATTACTCTAAATAACAGTTGCATCTGTGAGCAGTGTGTGGGTGAGGTAGTCTTGGCCTTAAAAGTGAGTATCCCCAGATAAGGTTTCCTGGTCTTTCCTGAGCAGGCCCTTCTCACCCACAGGTCTTGGCATCCTTCCCTCTCTTCCAGCCATCTGGCCAGGGACCAGCTTCCCAAATCTGCCTTGGCAACAAGCTCTGCTTTAGCCCAGGAGGCTGTTGCAACACCCCCTAACTGAGGAGATTATAGAGTCCTCTTGGAGATAATTTCATGTTCCCTGAAAACTCCACTGGGCTATATAGATCTTATTGAAAGCAAGGACCTTAGAGGTTGTAAATTTAGCAGCAGAAAACTGGCCACCAGGGGCAGCCTCCCTTTGCTGATAGGATATGCCCACCCACTCCATCTCTTCCTGACCTGAGGCCCACCTCCTAGCATCCTCAGTTCTAAATTACTTACGGCTACCTAGTTATCATGCTCCAGGGCCACCAGTCTGCTATTACATTTTATTTTATTTTTTTGGATTTGAGTTTCATCTAATCCCTGTGGCCAGAACAGTTCTCCTGGCTCCATCTCCTAGGTTCCTAAATATTTTTTTCCCCTCCAAGACAGGGTTTCTTTATGTAATAGTCCTGGCTATCCCAGGAATCAGTCAGTCTGTAGACCAGACTGACCTAGAACTCAGAGATCCTCCTGCCTCTGCTGGGACTAAAGGAGTGCATCACCAACAGACTCCTTCACCTTTTAGTAGGTCTTTTTTTGGGCCCACAGTCCAATTCAGCAAATAGGAAAACCCAGATATTGAAGGAATTTGAAAGTAAAACAGGAAGGACAAGGGTGAGAAATTTATTCAGCTCTCCATAATTTCCTTGCTGGTCCTTGAGATTGTGGTAGGCCCAGAGGTTGGGCTGAACCCAGAAGATATTCTGAAGAGATCAACCCTTTCTCAAATCAGAGAGGTTTGAAAGGATCTAACTGGACCATCAGTACTTCATACTCTCTGTCCCTTATTTTCCTTCTTATGAGGGACTTGTGAGAAACCACAACAAGCCAGGCCCTACGTGCATCTTGAGCACCAGAGTGACTGCCTGGAAGGAACAGGAAAACATTTAGTGTCACCTATCCCCACCAGTGACTGCTAGCTCCTGTGAACAGGAAAAAGGCGACCTCTCCTGAGTCTTTCCGACTCCTCTTATCTCCTAGGGCGTCCAGGGTCACTGAGCATAGTCAGGGTCGCATGGGCTCCAGTCCGTTTCCATCCACCCTGGATAGTCAGCCATCGCGACCTGCAGCGCTCCAAACACACTTTTGGCCCTTCCCGTGAAGTTGTGCTCGGGTACTAACCACCCCACCACCAGTAATCCCCGTCCACCTAGCCCAGGAAGAGCTGTCTCCCTAAGGTAAGCTGTTTACTCGTCCCCTTCCTTGGCGATCCTCCCTGGACAGCTGCGGCACCGACAGCAGCTGCACCGCGGCCCGGAGCGTCGGGTACTCCTCCTTCCTCTCTCCTGGGTCTCCGAACTCACTACTGCGGGCCACGCACACACTCGCAGCGGCCGCGACACAGCCGGGAGTGTGTGCGGGACCTCCGGAGCAGGCCGGCGCGGGGACACGCGGCAGCCCAGCTCCTCCGGGGCCCTCCTCCCAGTCGCGCCTCCCTCCTCTCTGCCCACTCCAGTGACACTTGAGCGGTCACAGGGCGGTGGAAGCAGCAGGCCCGCGGGACTGACTGGCACCCCGAAGAAAACAGAGCAGGGGGCGGGGCGCTCACACAGACCACCGCCTTAGCGAAGAGGGACGCGCGCCCTAGCCAATGAGCTTGCGAGGTGCAGCGTGGGGCGGGCCCTAAGGCGGACCCTGAGGAGGAGGTAGCCCGGGCGCTGGAGGCGGGGGCGGTGAGGAGGAAGGGGAGGAGGCGGAGGCGGGCGCGGTGGTGGCGGCGGCCGGCGCAGCGGCGGAGGCGAGGTTGTGCCCCGGACTGTGTCCACCGAGCTCAGCGGCTGTTGCCTGTACGTGGAGAAGCAGCGGCGCCGCGAGGCAGAGGAGGATCGCGGACGAGCGCAGCGGCGGGACGTCTACGGCTGCCGCGGCCCCGGCGGCTCCCGGCGACAATCGGCTTGGGGAAGCAGCGGCGGCCGCAGCGGCAGCCGCCTCTCCAGCACCGGGAAGCCGAGGCGCGTCTGGCGGCGCTGACATCCGCGGCCCTGCCTCTCCTCCCTCGCCCCCGGCCCTCCCCATGTGATCGGTCTTAATCCCGACCGTGTGCGCGCGTGGGGGCTCCATTGCGCGGCGCCCGGTGTCGGTGCCGGGGTGGGTGCTCGCGTGCGCTTCTCCTCCCCATCCCCCGCCCCGTCCCCAAGAATAAAAGAAGAACCGGGAGGCGTGCTCAGAAAATAAATAAATAACCAGCACACACGCGCAGCCCGGAGCGAGGCGGCGGGGCTGGCGGCGGCGGAGGAGGAGTGAAGGCGGCGGCGGCGGAGGAGGGACGCGCGGAGCCGGCAGTAACTTTCGAGCCAGCCCAGAGCCCGGAGCTCCAGCCGAGCGGTTTGCAGCGCGGCGGCGGCGGCGCTGAGTGTCTGGCCCGCCGGTGCGGTCGGGGTGTGCAGTCGGACGGGACGAGCAGCGCGTCGCTGTCCCCCCCTCCCGGTGGCTGGAGATGTCCGAGCCCAAGGCGATTGATCCCAAGTTGTCGACGACCGACAGGGTGGTGAAAGGTAAGCGCAGCGCCGCGTCGGCCCGGGGTGCACCGAGTGCCGCAGGCGACCGTCCGCCCCTCCCCCGCCCCGGTTGTCCCTCTCCGGCTAGCGCCGGGGACCTTCTAGGATCTCCTGCAAGAGGCGATCCCCTCCTCCGCCGCGCCCTGCCCCCACACCGCCCACCCGGCCCTTATCGGGGCATTTATTTTTATTTATTTATTATTTATTTTTGTGGACGGGGGGCAGCAGTTGGCAAATGGCTGAGTGGCTGGGAGGCGGTGGCGGGGGTGGCGGTGGCGGGAGGGGGCGCCCGGGGGGGTGACTGCTGGCAGGGTGTAGCTGCTGTGACAGAAATAGGAAGTGGGTGGCTGCTCGCGGGCTTGCATGGGATCGGGTTTATGGTTTGCTCTTTGTAGAGGGAGGGGAGGTGATTTATGGCTTTTAAAAAATTAATAGGGCATTTTTATGTGGCCGTGGCTTGCCGCGGACTGGCTCGCCCCGGCACATTGCTCCAGGCGCTCCATTGCAGCAGTTCCCTGGGCGCCCCCTCCCCCTCCGCGGGAAGGGCCTGCACAGGACTCGCGAGAGAGCGGGAGAGCGTGGGGGGAGCCCAGCTCCGGCTGCCGAGCGCCGCGGGGGCGGGGGGACCGGGGCCGCGTGGGGGCAGCGCCAGGCGGGGGACGACCGGAGCCCCCGCTGCCGCCCCGGGATTTCCCCGCAGGCCCGGAGCGACGCGAGCAGTGGCGATCCTCTGTCGACCTCCCTTGCCACCCACGGCTGACTGCGGCCGACCTGTCATTGCTCTTAAAGGGTTCCCTGCCGGTGCACACCTTTAGGGTGGGAAGCTCACCGTGCTCCCTTCCCCCCAAGCTCCTAACACTCCCTTGGTAACGGGCTATTTGGTTGTCTTTATTGCTAGGGATGACATGTATGTGTACAACTGACAGGGGTGGCTCTGAGTTGCTGGCTAGGAGAACCCCGGGGGATGCATGGGGTGAGGAAGGGGACAACGTGGTTGCCCTTTCTATCCTTTGGAGGTATCCCACCATCCTCACTGTATTCCAACGTGGAACAGGAGAGGAACTGCAGATACGAAAGGATTAAGTAGTGACACTTATTCTTGGGGTCAGGGTTCTAAGCAAGGCTGAGGTGGGCAAGAGCCTGTGCAGAGCGGGCCTCTGAAACTGGAAGGAGTGATGGGAGCAGACGTGTGTGTGTGTGTGTGTGTGTGTGTGTGTGTGTGTGATCAGAAATGGGATCTTATGCAGCAGAGCATTAGCTAGAGCGCAAAACAATCAAGTCATTTGCTCCAGGAACACTTAGGTGAAAGTAACCCAGTGCCCTCTCTAAGACCATACTACATATTCTCTGGAGCTCTAAAAGGGATACTTGCTCCTACATTTGCTCAGTGTTTAAAGTTTTGAGTTGTGTTGTGCTGTGTGTGTGTGTGTGTGTGTGTGTGTGTGTGCTTGCGTGCGTGTATGTGTATGTGTGTTATGTTTTCTTTTGTGAGAGAATAAAATAGTTTCTCTCTCTATATTGGAATCATTCCTCCTTCAAAGTAGGATTCATAGAGCCATCAAAATAAAGAGGGGAGAGGAATAGCTCTGTAAAAACCTGGTGATAGAGTCACGGACGCACAACAGTCTTGTGCAGTGATCAGCAAGTATCTCCTTAATGTGTGAAATTGAGGCATAGCTCCAAAGCAATGATACTTTGTTTTCTAAACAAAGTAATAGTTTACAAAGATGATACTGTGTGTCGGTAGTAAAAAGAGAGAGAGAGAAAGAGAGAGAGAGAGAGAGAGAGAGAGAGAGAGAGAGACCTGTCACATTGCCTGCTTTAGATGTCAAATGTGGATTTCTAAAATGTGGATTTAGATAGTTATTGTCATCAAGTAAACTATGTAAAACTAATCGCTTGATATGTTTACCAGTTAATAAGCAGAGCCAGCGTCCGACCATTCTATAGCTCTCTTGCCTCATGTTTCAGTGCCGGGTTTTATAAATGACTTCCTCCAGTAGTACATAGGCACACCCATAACTCCAACATTTTTGATTTGATTTATGTATTCTTTTCAGAAGTGATGTATAAGTGCGGACTGTAAATTCAAAATAGGAAGCATTACTCTAATCTCCCACTTGTTTTGATAGGGATTCTACTGGAAGATTTTGTTTACAGAAAAAAAATATTGATGACTGCTGAGTTTCAGATGGGCACCCTGCCATGGTTTTGTTTTTCTTATGCTTTTTTTGCATGCTTTATGTCACTGGTTTAAAAATCCTGACACAGCTTCCACACAACATTTTGTCATGCATAAGGTTTTCAGGATTAGTATTTTGAGATCATAATCTATTTGATCCCTTTGCATATTATATCCACATTTAACAAGTGGGAAGCAACACGTATGCTGAGTGGAAAAAGAAAAATCACAGAATTATTTTTTATTTTAAAATGCACATAGAGTGCAGTACAGGAAGATCTTTTTTTGGTCCATATTTTCTGAAACCTTTATGTCAATTGTCATTCTTGAAGTCATTTCTTAACACAGGAAATGGCTTATCTTTGAGGAGCTATCTCTGCTCTTGAGGTCTTGTCTCCTCTTATACAATGTATCTGTATTTGATACCTATAGGAATAGTCAGATCAGTCTTGTGGCGTGCCTTGGCTTTTTCCTACAGTTATCTTTATTGCTGTGATCTGGCTTTTGCTGGATGACAAATTGCTATTTACAAATGACTCTGGGCTTGTGGTTTTGTTTATAGTAATATGACGACAGCTTTCTACAGCCCTCTTGATTTGTGCTTCCAGAATGCAACCTTAGAAAGGTAGGTTTGAGCTTTAGCTTCAACTATGGCACTGTAGAGGTTTGCTGGATCTGCTACATTGTGTACAGAATCTTTAAACTTCAAGAAGGAAAGAGGCATGGTGGCTGAAGAGAGGAACTTAGGTTACTTCAACTAGCAAATTATCTCTTGGTTTATTTGACTGTTCCTAAATTTAAAAACAAATTTAAAAGTTGTTAGAATACGGAGAAAAGATTTTGGCATTCTGTTTGTTGGGAACCAGTATAATTTGATCCATCTATTTATTTATTTATTTATTTATTTATTTATTTATCTATCATTTATTGGAACATGTAAACTATGTTTGTTTGTTTTGAGAAAGACTATATATGTTGAGGGCTTACTCCAAACTCAAGATCCTCCTGCCTTGGGTCTCCAGAGGTGCATTTCAGGAGCGCTACACCATGTCTGGCTCACATTATGTCTTAGAGCTACACGGAGAATACTGTTACCAGTAGAAGACTGAGGTTAATAGGGTAACTAGCTCTCTTCCCCACCCCCTACATACCCTATGGCCTGCTTCCTTCTGCAGTATACCCAAGCAGTCTATTGAGACTTTTGTATCTGGTCACTTTTCTCTGTCCTCTGTAAGCTTCCACTTTGGCTGTAAAGTGTTGCCCTTTGACAGAAGTCTTTGGAGAAGATTGGACTGTGATGTTGAGCTTGTGGCAGTGTTCTGGCTCTGGATAATTCTTTTCTCATTTCCACATATTTTATAATGGGCCTTTTACCTTATCCCACACTGATTATAATAATAGTCTTTCCAGAGTCTGGCAGGCTGTCAGAGGGTGGATTCCTGGGAAGAGTCCTGAAGACTGTGCTCTGCTCTCCTCTGTAGATGTTTGCTTTTGGTTTGGGGAAGATAGCTGCTGCTGTACACACTGTCACCTTTGATCTCGTCATGTAACCAGGCACAGGTAGAGCGATTCTGGGAAGATGTCTAAGATCATCCAGGCTAGAATGCAGGAGTCAACAGACTGTTACTAAGTAATTGATGATATAAGCCATCGGTATTTATGGCTGAGAAACACTGGTGTGAGTATTCAAAAAGAAAACAAGAATTTGGCACATCACTAATGACTGTTGTATTTGCAAAAGGAAACAAAAGCAGTGGGCTATCAAGAAGAACACTTTCCAAATTTACTTAATGTACATTGTAATGAATTAATTAACTAATTAATAAATTTGATATCAGTCCATTTGTTTCATTTGTCTGGCCTTCCTTTGGAATATAGTATAGTTGATCTAACCATTACCATTAAACATCAATATTTGGTGGGTAGAGTTTACGTTAGCACTGACTGTTGAGAGAGGCATTTGCTAGTATAGCTAATACCACAAATGACATAGTTCTGACATGGATGTTATGCTTGAGTGGATCGAATACAAATTCATGCTGCTAACTAGATATTGGGTTGATGTATTCAGTAATATTTACTCTCAGGATTTCTTAAAAGTAAAGTTAACACAAATTCAATGTTTTCAAAACAGTTTGTAAGAAAAGGAGATTTAGGCATATTCTAAATGTTAACAACTTCTAGAAGAACTAAATACAATGTTGGTGTTGTTATAAAGAACAGAAATGAACCTTTGCTTTAAATAGACACTATATTTAAACATGGTCAGAAAAAGACAGCAATCTGGCTTCCTTAGACTCTAGCTAATGTGATTTATGGTGATATTGATGTTAGGTAAAAATGTGCCATTTTGAATCAGTTTATTCTCCATGATCTGTTTAAAATGATAATTATAGGGGCGTGAAAGTATGACTTCTCCCTGTGTAGTCAGCATTGACAGCTGTCATCTCAGGGTTTCCCTTATTTTTCTGTGCTGTTGTGTAAAGTTGGAACTAATGATAAGGTCAAATAGAGTCCATTTGGAGTGCTGTTGTGGGGAAATAACATTGTTGCAGTTGCAGGCTTTAGAGAGTCTAGATCGCCATTGTGAAGGCTTTGTAAGAAAATGCTGGAACTTTAGGAATTATGAAGGTAGGCGAAGAATGACTCAGCAGCAAATTTTATGATCATTAAAAAATAATTGTGTTCAATTTTCAGCAACTTACCGGTGCAGCAATCAGTTGATATTTAAGAGGGTTATGTTCAGATCTTGAATTCTTCTGTAATTGTAGGTTATGTGTTTTAACTTAACAGGCCACCTTCTTGTATCCTGTGGGATAAGGAAGGCTGGGTGTTTCCTTGACAATGGCGCATCCCTCACTGTTGACAGAGAATTACAAATGACAAATGATACGTGTTCTCCAATCTCTCTAGAATGGTCAGAACTGGTAATATTCAAAGCCATAATGCAGTAGCTTGCACTGCTGATTCTTTATAACCAAAGAAATGGAGGCAGAACAGGCGAAGAGGTATGGGCGAGACAAGAATTCAGGTAAGGGAACGGGTTCTGTGAGTAAGCAGGCTCTTCTTGCTTGAGCGTAGACACTTTTCAATGTTCGATCTTACCACATTTTCTCGCCAGTTCGCTTTCCTAAATCACTGGCTATGTAAAAACATATTTGCTCTATATCTATATTAGCAGAAATGGGCCATTCTGCTGAAATGTTTGGGAAAATGTTATAATCTTATTTGGTCTTGGTGTGAGGTTTACTGAAGAAACCCTGGTGAACATGACTTTCCGTTAAGGTGTGTAACCAGAGATAGAAATAGTATACTCTGACGAACAGCACTTTCATCTGTAAGTTCCTGCTGTCAGCCTCTGTCTGAGTTACTGATAATGACATTGGACAACAGTGCTGTTCTCCATGTTAATTTTTAGAGGAATTCCAAAGCACCAAAGCTATCACTGTTTTTTTTTTTAAAGTTGTAGCTGTTCTGGGAGAGGGACCTGGGCCCCGAAAGGGGACATTGTCTTGTAAGCTAAGTCTTTAGCACTTGTCATTTACTACTCCCGCATTTTTATTTCAT
This sequence comes from Apodemus sylvaticus, assembly GCF_947179515.1. Taxonomy (NCBI): domain Eukaryota; kingdom Metazoa; phylum Chordata; class Mammalia; order Rodentia; family Muridae; genus Apodemus; species Apodemus sylvaticus. The sequence goes on along the minus strand of NC_067475.1, from coordinate 25,959,852 downwards.
TCTGCAAGTACTTCCACCTCATATATGAAATTATCAGTTGAGTTTCATGTTCATAAAGCATGCGTTCATAGAGTGGAACCTCTCATCCTCCCTGTTTACAGACTCTGAAAGTATTGAAATATGATGTACTGCCAGCTTGTGGACCCATTCGTACTGCTGGAGTTTGAAATCCGTTTTCAGTGTGCAGTAACGTGGCAGAAATGAGTCCTGTCTAAGAAAGTAAATAAAAGATAAAAATGCTCCTTTTTTAAAAATGTAAAGTAGGTATTTTTGAGACCTTCATAGGAAGGAATACGGGTGCCCAATTGTATCATCTCCCTCAGATGTCAGGATGGGCTATGTTTGCTAAAAGCTACCCTGGGAATGCAAGGGTCCTGTGGTTGGTGTGTAGGGCACAATGTGACAGAACTTTGTGTTTTTCCAACTCCATGCTGTGGTCTCATAGTAAAAGACACTGCAGCTTGATTTTCAGACTTTAATTCTGGTTTTCTGTGAACTTAAGTGTCTTGTCACTAGAAGTGCTGAATTTGTCTGCAGAAGAGCAAGACACCTAAGCAGCTATCAGAAGTTTCTAGAAGCCGCCTCTTGACTGTGATCCACCACCTCTCAGTGGTCATCAATTTCAGACCCTGATCAACTGTTATGAAACCAGAAGAATTGTTGGCATTTGGAGAGAAAGAGGTGTGGTGTAGTGTGGTGTGGTATGTGTGTGTGTGTGTGTGTGTGTGTGTGTGTGTGTGTAGTGTGCTGTGTAAAAAATAATTGCTGGGCCGGGCGGTGGTGGCGCATGCCTTTAATCCCAGCACTTAGGAGGCAGAGGCAGGCAGATTTCTGAGTTCGAGGCCAGCCTGGTCTGCAGAGTGAGTTCTAGGATAGCCAGGGCTATACAGAGAAACCCTGTCTTGACAAAACAAAAAACAAAAAAAATTGCTGGGACTCATCTAGTCTTAAGACATACATAAGAGTCTCTTTCCACAGCAACTGTGTTCCCTCAGGTTTTCCTCCTTGGGAGGAATTATTAGTTCTGATTCCAAAGGTGCATTTATTTCTATGGAATAACGGAATGTTCTGAAAATCACAGCTCACCCACCAGATCCTGTCCTGCATCGTAGGTTTTGCGTGTACTCAGGAGTGCATAACATTTGTCAATATTCGGATTCAGAGTTTTGTTTTGAAAGTTTGGTCAGTCCGACCTGTGGCGCTTACCAGGATGCTCTGCCTGTTTTGTTCCCAGTAAACACTCCTTGAATGACTTGATCACTGTGGAGTTTTCATGTGTTGTCTTAAGCTAAAAACAGAGACAAATTCTGTTTGTTTTGACTTTTCTTTTGCTTTCAAGTTCCGATTCCTTGTGAATGGTTGTATTTGGTGACTGGAAAATTCCTTCTTCAGCCCACTCAGGAACTGGAGGATGGGAAGGCAGAACGAAGGTGACATAGCTGTGCTGAGGGCGGCTTTCATGTTTGATCATTTTAATTGCCTGTGTCTGAGGAATTTTAAAGTTAATTTTTTTTAAATCTGAGATTATTAGCTTGAACTTGAACACTTTATTTTGTAATAAAATACTGATTTTTTTTTAGTAATCAGTTAAAGCTGTCAGCTGTTTGACATATTTGGGAAGATACATTATTCATTTAATCCTGGGATAATTGGATGGTTTTTATGTTAATTATTGCCAAGACTTCCAATTTTATAAGAAAATGATCTGATATATTTTGAAAGAAAACAAAATCAAAATGCAAAACTCAAACCCTCCTTTGTATGCATCTTGATTTATTATTTTCTGGTGTGTGTGTGTGTGTGTGTGAAAGAGTGTGTGTGTGTGTGTGTGTGTGTGTGTGAGTGTGAGTGTGTGTGTGAGTGTGTGAGTGTGAGTGTGTGTGTGTGTGTGTGTGTGTGTGTGTGTGTGTGTATGTTTTAACTTAGAAGTGCCAGTCTTGCTGTTGTAGCCTCTTGTCATCTTCTGGCCCTGAAGCACCACTGGACAGCATCCATCTGGAAGATGAACAGGCCATGAGAAGTTAAAAACCATGGCACCCACTCTGCTGAGTCCTTGTTTCTGCTGAGTGGGCTTTGGGCCATGTGTTGACATTTGTTTTTAAGTATCTTGTAAGCAATGCCATCCTATCAGATTAAATTAAAAGCGTAATATACCGTCTTTTAAAATGACAGAACTGGAGTCAGCATTGTGCTGTTCTTTGTTTGCTTTTAACAGAGAAATTTAGACTTCTTTTTTTAAGGATGAAGTCTAAGCTTGTTTCTTTGTTACACATAGCTAGTGTTACCTTTCCTGGGAGGGCCTGATTCTTGGGATAGGAATAGTTCCTTGGGTCACTCAGTTCCTACCCTTGGGTATGACATCTTCAGCTGAAGTCTCCCACACTGACCACCTAGCTGGGAGCAGGTTGTTGCCAATGGTTTGTTTTCTTGTCTGCCTCTCCTCCTCTGGAAGTAAAAAGCCCTAGAGCAGTGGTTCTCACCCTGTGTGCTGTGACCCCTTTAGGGGTGTGAATGAACCTTTCACAGGGTTTGTCTGAGACAAGTGGAAAAATACGGATATTTACATCACTATTCATAACAATAGCAAAATGACAGTTAGGAAGTAGCAGTGAAAATAATTTTATGGTTGAGTGTCACCACACCATGAAGAGCTGCTTTAAAGGGTCACAGCATTGGGAAGGTTGGGAAGCCTTGACCTAGGGAGAGGAAGACGCTGTCCCATATGCCTTTATATATTCAGCTCTAGCAGAGAGCCTGCTTTACAACAGGACTGTGATCCATAATTGCTATATCTATTCATTAATAGAAAAACTGAGATGCATTTCAAGTTCTTAAGTTGTGGGGTTCTATTTCAAGGTTTTGTTCAACTTGTTAAGATTAGCTTACAGACATATGATGATGTCTTGATTTTTTTTTTTTTTTTGAGCCACAGCTCTGTTTTACTGGGGAGTATGCAGTGTTCTTGTTCCCTGAGCATCTACGACCAATATGCAGAAATACCGCTGACGGGACTGTGGGTGTTGTTTTTAGGTGGACCTTTGTTACAAGATGCACAGAAGGCTGTGTGAATGGTTCAGTGCGGGGCGCTTGCCTGGTGTATACAGGGCACTGGGTTGCATGCCTGTCACCAGGGGCTGGGGAAAGTGTGCAGATTAATTTTCCTCCGTGATTGCAGGGAGGTGGTGATTTCTTTTTCAGTTAGTGATGAGAATAAGTTGTAGGAAGGCCACATGACAAGCAGTTGTGAGGCCTCGATCAGGCATTAGTGTACAAATGCAGATTTGTAACTGTGAGTTTACAAATCAACATGTACGTAAGATATCATACATTTGTATAGGAAGTGACTGAGTGCAAATACAGCAATGATAGACTTTCTGAATAACAGAGGCTGTACACAACCCTCCCACACTGTACTCCGTAGTGCTGGAAGAACTGAGCCCTTGAATTCACAGCACCTGGGAGGCCCAGGAAATGAGGCATCTGCCCCGAGCCCCTTTTACGGATGAGCTTGGATCTCCGGCCAGTCCACTCTGGACTGTTTGCCTCCTTCAAGCAGGCCCACCCCAGGGGCTCACTTACCCCAGTGTCACCTCTGTCTCCACCCCACAGAAACACTTTCATTTCAAGGCATTTAAGATAAAGGGAGCTACCGGTAGCCTGTGTACAAATATTGTTACTGAGTTATGACTTTCTCTATTCACCACCAGGAACGGAATCTTTCTCTCGTATCCACTTCTAGTCAGAATCCTTTCTGTTTGGCTTAGTTCCACAGAGCCCTTCCAGACACGGATGTGTACAACTCGGGAGTGTGTTGGGAACACCACGGAGGCCATAAGGAGTTTTAATTGTGACGGGATCTGAGAGATTTTGCATTCTGATCGAGGAAAAGCTGGTTGTGCTTTAACCAGAGTCTGCAGACTTAGGCTGCTTACCTCTGTGTGTGTGTGATCACGCTCAGATGAGCCAGTGTTTGAAGCATCAGAAATTTAGGTCACAAACTGAGGGGGTAATAAAGACTAGGAGCATTTAACACTAGAATAGATTATTTTGTCATCTTAGAATAAGCAGTTAGGACTTGTTTTGAGTATAAATGGGAAGATATATACTAAAGCCTTTAGTTTGAATTATGAGATTTTTTTTTAAAAAATTTTTTTAATGCTGGAAGTAACCTTGGGAATCCAGTTCACCATCTATTACAGAAACCCACCCATCTCTTATTTTATTTTATTTTATTTTATTTTTTTATCTCTTAGTCTTATTTAGGTCAGGTCTATGTCTGGCAAATTAGAGTGTTGTGGTTGGAATGTGCAGCTGAATTTTAGCTAGAGCAACTGCTAACGTGGAAGCCCTGTCAGGCCTTCCTGAGGGATGGGAACACTGCCACCTCAGGCTCCGGTTAAGTGAGAAGGATCGCCCTGCTTCCTCAGGCCTCTTACTCCTCCCTCCATCCTGGGCATCTCTTTGTACAAGAAATGCCTTCTCCCATCCACGCGGTCCGATTACTCTGAAAATGAATTCGTTGTGTTCCAAAGACTGTGCTTTGTCTGTGTTCTCCGAGAGAACACATTCCATAGTAAATACAGCACCCTTGTTCCTAAGTCTTCTAGCTCGTTAGGCACACAGGGTGGTTTCTAGGTCATTCCGTATATTATCAGCTAATACGAGCCTTTAAATCCAAGTCAGGTTAGTAGAGTCCTTGAAGATGGAGATTTGAACAAACGTTGATCATGGTTAGCCTGCATTCATGGTCCACCAGCCCTTTGAGTTGGGTTTCTCCAGTTTGGTTTGTGGCCTTCCTGTGCCTGCATGCTGCCCTTTAATTTAAGCTGCCTGAGGTGCAGAAGCTTCTCACAGATAGGCTCTGTCCACCATACCACGTCCTTTGACTGGATATGGATTGCCACTGTCATGATACTCTAAGCTTTGAAATTCCCTTTATCTTCTCCCAGTCCCTTGCGGCTTTAGGGTGTCTAATACTTAATCCCTGTAAGTAGGAACATCCCGGAACCTAGAAAGTATTTGAATCTCACCAGTGATTTCCTGTAGCCTTTCATTCATAATGCGGGCAAGTTTCAGAGATGGTCGGTCGGATCGCTGAGTACCTTGGAGGTGAGAGTGGGGTGGCTGAAAAGCGGATCTCTTGGTCAATTTCCCAGCACACCATAGCAGCAGATTAGCTTCCCACTCGATCGGAGTCTCTGTGCCCAACTCAAGGGCCATGGATAAACAGCTTCAAAGTCCATTCAATTTCATTACCTCAAAGGATTAAATGTGATTTGATAAAACGCGTTTCGCTGAGATTTGAAGCTGGCCATGGGCTCGCAGCTGTGGTATCAGAGCACATTGCTGCTTTAACTCTGCTCCGAAGTATTCATTACTGATAACAATGTACACACATTTGTGAGGGTTTCACAAGTGGATCCAAGTTGCCCCATGAGAGGGTGCTCTCGCCCGTGTCCTGGCCAGAAGAGATGGACCCAGAGCTGTGAAATGCATGGCCTACAGCCTGCTTGATCTGGTTTTAAATTGGGATGCATCCTAGTATTGTTTCTGGAAACTATGCCTGTATTTCTCTGGATGTGTTGGATGATGACAGTGTGTAAGACTCCTTGTTTCATCATGCTATTGCTCTGGGCAAGTGATTCTCAAGTCTGATGCATCAGAAAGCCAGGAAAGGCTTGGGCCTACACTGGGAGGATATACATTTGAGAGGTAGGTCCGCACACAGAGCCGTGGGAACCTGTGGGGACCTCTGTGCACATTTCAGAGTTCCTCTATTCACAGCATCACCAGCAGCTACTTCTTTTTTATGGTCTTCTTTTTCTTTTTTTTATAAACATTTATTCTTATTTCATGTGCATTGGTGTTTTACCTGCATGTGTGTCTATGTGAAGGTGTCAGATCCCCTGGAACTAGAGTTAACAGACAGTTGGGAGCTGCCATGCTGGTGCTGGGAATAGAACATGGGTCCTCTGGAAGAGCAGCCTGTGCCCTTCACTGCTGCTGCTTAATTTCTGCAGCCCCTGCATAGACTTCTATGATCAGTTAGTGTTTAAGACAACATTGATATTTTGAAATAAAAACTTCCAGACGTGATATTAAAACAATGTAGCGAACTGACTAAATTTTCTGCACTTTGGTAGTTACCGATGCCCAGAAGATATCCCATGCCTCAGGAACTCACTTTTTATGAACTTCACTCAGCTTTCTAGACTGCCTCCCCCCTCCCCCATTCCCACTAAGAGACACTCCCTGCGGTAGATAACCAGGCTGAACCTGGTTGAGTATATAAAATGACTGTTGATCACTGTCTTAGTCAGGGTTTCTATTCCTGCACAAACATCATGACCAAGAAGCAAGTTGGGGAGGAAAGGGTTTATTCAGCTCACACTTCTGTATTGTTGTTCATCACAAAAGGAAGTCAAGATTGGAACTCAAACAGGTCAGGAAGCAGGAGCTGATGCAGAAGCCATGGAGGGAGGTTCCTTACTGGCTTGCTCCCCCTGGCTTGCTCAGCCTGCTCTCTTATAGAACCCAAGAATACCAGCCCAGGGATGGTACCAGCCACAAGGGCCCTCCCTCCTTGATCACTAACTGAGAAAATGCCCCACAGCTGGATCTCATGGAGGCACTTCCCCAACTGAAGCTCCTTTCTCTGTGATAACTCCAACCTGTGTCAAGTTGACACACAAAACTAGCCAGTACAATTGACCCCTTGTCAACTTGACATACAAACACATCGCTTTTAAGCCTCAACCCTTACTTTTTTATTCATCCCCAAGATCTAAATTACTTTAACAGTCCCATAGTCTTTACATATTAAAAGTTCAATCACTTTAAAATGTCCAATATCTTTAAAATTCAAAGTCTTTTAAAAATTCAAAGTCTCTTAACTGTGGGCTCCACTAAAATACTTTCTTCCTTCAAGAGGGAAACATATCAGCGCACAGCCACAACCAAAAGCAAAACTCAAACTCCAGTGGTTCAATGTCTGGGATCCAACTTATGATCTTCCAGGCTCCTTCAAGGACTTGGGTCACTTCTCCAGCTCTGAAAATTATTAAAATGTGTTTGAACCATCCACTTTATCTTTGTAGGTATTGGACATTTAATGCCTACCAAAGGTAGCTTTATACTATGTTCTTTATACTATGCCCGCCTTAAACTAGGCAGTTAGTGATGGTTAATATTGAATGTAGAAAACAAAGTCAATTTTACATGACAAAGTAGTTGTAATTACTTTCCAAGCAGAAGGATCCCTGCATTGTGTGTGTGTGTGTGTGTGTATGTGTGTGTGTATGTGTGTGTGTGTGCGGGGGGGGGGGGGGGGGGGGGGGCTCTCCAAAGGCTGTGCTTCTATTTCTAGCAAAAAGAAAAAATAAATAAATAAAAAAAAGAGTAACCAATCTTAATTTTCTTGACTGTTTCAAGTGACTCTGAGCTTATTTTATTTTAAATTTTGTGGACCTCAGAGTAGAGTGTGTGTGTGTGTGTGTGTCCAAGGAAGTTAGAGGCTTAGAATATCCTGTAGAAACAGCTGTGGGTACCAGGAAGTGAATCTGAGTCCTCTTAACCGCTCACCATCTCTGTAGCCCTGTATCGTACATAGAGTAAAGATGGTTTTAGGGGATTGGAAGTGGGGTGATGGGACTTTCATAGCTGGAATTCTGCAGTTATTCTAAGTTAGGATTAGTGTATGATACACCATTATTATGAACTATTGAAGACAGGGCTGACTTTAAAAGTGAAGTAGTTCAGCTATTGAAAAAAAGAAAGAGAGGTTTTTTTTTTGTTTTTTTTTGTTTTTTTTTGGTCAGGGGTAATAGTGCACAACTCTAATCCCAGTGCTTGGGAGGCAAAGGCAAGCAGACCCCTGTGAGTTTGAATCTAGCCTGGTCTACAAAGAGTTTCAGTACACCAGAGCTAGACAGTGAGACCCATCTCTAAACAAACAAACAAAAATAAAAAAAGAAAGAAACAAAGAAAGAAAGAAGGAAAGAAAGAAAAGCAATTCCTGTGAGATGACTAGGAAGCCACCTACCTTACCATCCTTGGGAGAGGCCTTAGTTCACTTCTGGATAAATCTGGAATTCAGCCCCGCAGTCTCTATATGTCACTGCAAGCCCATGGCAGGAAGCCACATGTCCACATTGAATTCATTTTTCTTCTTGAAAGAAGTAACAGGGCTAAGTTTGCAAGTCTGAGACAAGAAGAGAAATTACATGTAGCACTGCCCAACCTGGTGCCTGTTCAGAAAGAGCCTTTGGAATGTGGCAGGTGCTGTGGCCTTAGTAGACAGCTCCTTTGAAAGCCAAGGGGATTCTAGAAGGCTTTCTTCACATTAAGTGTGTGTTTCCTCATATCCTGCCCATCACTCCTGGTGGTTTGGGGACCTCTGCCTTTACACAGAGAGATTTCATATTGGTCTGCAAAGGCTTCCCAGTGTCCAGATTCTGTACCTTTTGACTAGATGGGCTTTTTTCTCCAGGATTTCCTCCTTTGTTTTGTTTGCAGCTCCTCCTGACCAAGTCCTGCATGTTAAAGTTCCTGTATCTCTTTGCTCAGTCCCCAAGGCTGTCTTGCTTCCTTCAAGTCATAGCCGATGACTGCTCGTAGACTGATGACTAGCACATCTATATTTACAACCTGTTCTTTTCCCCTCTGGAATGATTTCTCAAGCTCTACGACAGTTGCTATGTATGGGGCGTGGTGCAAATAAAGTTGGGGATCTGCTCAGGGATTCCTGTCCTGGCGACGTTGCTACCATCCATCCGGCCAATCAAACATGTCACTCAGTTCAGACCTTTTACGTGCTTCTACCCGGTTGCAGCTGCCCTCCTACAACAGTCTCCGCTTCCAGCCTGACTTCTGTGCGTTCTTTTTCTCATATGATGTCTAGAGTGATTTCTTTTTTCAAATCTGAACAGATTATGCAGGCTCATGCGGCTCAAGGTAGCCTTGAACTGGACATGTAACCGAGGATGGGCTGGAACTTTTGGTCTGCCTCTCTCCACTTCCCTAGTGTTTGGCTAGGTTTTTGGGATTGCTCTACCATGCTCAGGTTATGTGATGTTGGGGGACTGAACCCAGGGTTTCCTGAGTGCCAGACAAGCATGATACCAACTGAGCTAAATCGCTACTCTGTTAGTTATTGATCTTAGTTTTACTAGTATTTGACCCTTATGAATACATGAACTCTGAAACTATTTACTGTAAAGCACATGCTATTTTATATTGAAATCTTGTCAGCACTTCATTGGAGTTTCAGTTCCTGGCTGCAGGGAGAAAGAATTTCTTTTCTTTTCTTTTTTTCTTTTTTTTTAATTTAGGGATGTGTTGAGAATGTCTGAGCCCTGGGACTCGGCTTCTGTTGCCGAGTTGCAGCCACAGTCCATTTTGTTTCACTGGGTTATTCAGGCTGGCTTCGAAAATTCCATCCCCATACTTCTCCTACCATCACAACCCCAAGCCACCAGTGCAGAAGTTGAAATAAACTTAAATCCAAAGTAGATTTCCATGGATCCCCCCAGACTCCATAGCCTTTCTCTTTGAACCTCTGCCTCCTGTAGCCACAGCTGTGTGTGTCTGCCGTTCATATGTACAATGTGTCACCAATGATTGCCAACGTGTTTTCCCCTTCGTCAGTGCAACCTTTTGGGGTTCATCTTACAAGCTCCACCTCCCAACTGGTTCCTGAGATGCCTAGAATATAATTCTGCCTTTTAAAAAACTCCTTAACTCAAATTGAAGGAGGTATTCATATATGTGTATATGCATCAATATCACAGAAATGGCAATACTGGCTTTTTTTCCAGTATCCTACTTTTAATTAATGTAGTCCAAGTTGAATTATATTATGTAATAACTTTGATTTACCCTCTTATCCTGTCTAAATGTAATTTTCATGTGGTAAATTTATAAGCCAGCTAGGCCTTCGTTGCTGTAGACTTTGTAACTTCTATATAATTCTAATCACAGCATTTAACAGCCCAGTTGAATTTAATCATGCTAAAGTAACCCACATCCCTGTAGTTATTCATTTAGTATTTTTGTTGTAATTTGTGTCTGGGTAGGTTTATCTGAGAGTTTACCTAAACCTGGCTGCTAAATTAATTTCCATAGGAAACACATTGTCAGATTTCTACTGTAGGTTCTGTACATATAATATTGGAAAAGATGGGATTGGGTTAAGAAGAAACTGGTAGGTTCTGTTTGGATATATATATATCCAAACATCATTCTCTGGTTTCATGTGTGTGTTTACAGGCATATTCCATACAAGTGCATGTTCATCCGCTCACAAGGCCATGTACACATACCCCCTTCCACACACATCAAGTCCAGCAACTTCCTTCTGCACATTATTGTGATTCTTGAGGTGGGGGGGGGGGGAATGGGTTTTCCAGGAACAATGGGTGGAGAATGTTTCTCATTGGCGAGTCTTATGCACTGTATTATTTAACCTTTACCTTGAGAGAGAAGACTTTATTCCTTTGCAGGCCTCTTTGTCTCCTCACAGGCTCTAGCCCAAAGTAAATCAGTGACCCATGAGTGACTTGATACTTCCTGAGCTTTCATTTCCAAATCATTAACACCATTAGGAGTTTGCCTTTCAAGAGGATGAGTTCCTTCCTAAGTACCTTGGGCAGCACTGTTGTGAGCGGGTCCTTGAGGGGGTGTTTATTTAGCTATGACCCCCGCAATCTTGACCACAAACCCTGAGATTTTGCCACAGTGACACTAATGTGAAGAGAAAATGCACAATTTATTTTTGCATGAAAATTAAGCTTATAAATGAGTTTATTTTGTGACAAGGTCCCCATTGAAATACTGATGTTTATGTGTTTGTAGACATGTGTACATGAATGCATGCCTCTGGAGACCTCCCATTTTGGGTGCTAGGAACTTGAATTGGAGTCTTCTGCAGAAGTAGGGCTCTGACTTAATTCTTGAGCCCCGACACAAGGTCTCTGGCAGCCCAATCCGGCCTCTAACTGGCTGTGTAGCTGTGAATGACCTAGAACTTCTGATCTTCCTGTCTTTATTTCCTTGGTGCGGGATTTGGGGCAGAAGTCAGCATACCTGGTTTAACCAGCTCTGGGATGAATCCTAGGGCTTTCTGCTTGCTAGGCAAGCACACTGTAGGTGAGCTACCCTACCCAGAGCAAGGACTTGTATTTATATAAAGTTCTGTTGCTGCTGAAATTATATATATATTTAAGTGGGAGGAACAATAAGAGGAGTATTGGTATTTTACTCCATTTTAGAAATATCTGAAGGCGATGAATGCTAGCATTGAAGTATAAATGAGGATTTACTGATTTGAAACATTGAGGAGGTGCTTTCTATGAGATAGTCAGAGGAGAGTTTTTTTTTTAAATTGGATCTTGAGGTTTTCCTGTTGCTGAGAACTGAATGAGGTATCTAGTGCTGGTTACTTACTGCACTCACTGCAGGGGTTTTGCTCTCTTAGGTTCGTTTCTATATTTCTGTCACTAAAGCAAAGAAAGGAAGCCGCGCAAAGCCAGAGTGGAAGCCACTTCAAGGAGTTGTCACATGAAACATTCCGAGGAGGGAGTCATGTGGTTTCCTTGTAGCAGTTTTAGATGCAAATATGAATTGTTTTGAGATCAGAAAATTTCATTTATTACTTTCAGGATTCTGTGACCCGACTGAGTACCAGCACGGCTGCACTTTTAAACTGCATGTTTCACCCTTCTTGAAGACAAGGGGGAAGGGTGATGGAGTCCTGCATGCCCAGGCTTCATCCAAAGCAGGCAGTGGGAGACATTTGATTCTTGAACCCCCAACTGATAAATGTTTCTGATTTAGCTGAAGCTGGTTTGAGTGTTGATGGGAAATCCCATGTTGAAGTGGTTGAAAGTCACGGGTGTAAGAGAAGACATTCACAGTCTGTGTGGCAGTCCTCAGGTTTCTCTATATTCAGACAGCTCAACTTCTTACTGCCCTCTTACTCTTCCTGGCGTCACGATGAGTAACTGTGCATGTGGGAACATGTGTCCCTGCTGGTGTCTGCGTGGGGTCTTGTTTCCTTATCCTGATTTTGCTCCCTGTGGTGTTTGCTTGGACTTCATAATGGCTTACGTTTTGATTGTTTTATAACAATATTCGTTAACATATAGAACACAGGCCTTGAATAAGTAGGAGTACAACTGGAGTGTTTTATTGACGGTTCTGGTTTTGTTAACTAAGATTTATTGAAACATGAGATCTTCATGACTTGAAAAAACAGAATATACATTACAATTTTCCTGCCGAGGGTGCTTTAGTACTAAAGTCAGGTCTTCCTTGAAAACAGCCTTTCCATATAAGAGTGACAATTATCCAGTGTTTATCATTGTATACATGGATATTTTTATTATATCATGAATATAAGGTAAGTGTGAATCAACTAGGAATATCTCAAACAACCAGTGACTACACACTCCAGTGAATCTACTTATGAACAAGGTGAGAAAATAGATGAGAGACATTTGGGTGCCTTTTCTAAAAATGTGAATTTAATTCCTAGTTTAAATTTAAAGTAGGAGATTAGAGGCAGGTAAATTCAAGTCTAACCTGATCTATACAACGAATTTCAGGACTGCCAAAGCTATATACACAGTGAGGCCTTGTGTCAAAAAAGGGGGGTTTTGGGACAAGGCTCAGTGGTTGAACACTTGTCAAGTAAAGTGGGCAATTAACATAAAGAGCACCCCTCTCCAGAACCTTCTAGTAAATGCTGTGTGGGAACATGTTTCTCTGATTTTGCTTTATCCTGACCCAAACTGATAGGGTATTGTCTTTGTAATACACAAGGAGTTTTTATTATTGGAAAAATGTGTGCCTGTGTATCCCTCAGTTACCGTATTGGCCTAGAGTCCAGTCCCCTTGAACTGAGCAGAAGTACCACTTCTTATACCAGTCTTGATGGGGGTAGGAAGGCCAACATAGGGGAGGAGGGGAGGAAGGGGAAGAGAGGGAGAGGGACAGCAAAAATCTAGGAAGGGGAGGGAGGGGGAAAGAGAGAGAACTGTGCTTGTAATTGAACCCAGGACCACATGCCTTTTAGACAGGTAGCCACTGGAGATAAGTTGCTCACTGGGGCCTTGCCTTCCCAATCCTCCCAGTTCAGACTTTCAGATACCTAATTGCTGGATTTCTGTGCCTGAGTGTTATTATTACTGACTGTTTTTCTTCTACTCCTATGCTGAACAGTGTATTGTAGCATGGGGTAAAATTTTGTCCTTTTCAGTGTTTCCCACTGTGAGGTTTGGTGAATGATGGGGTTTATTTCCACAATAATGGAATTATCAACACTAAGGTTATATATTTATTTTTGGTTTTAGTTTTTTTTTTTTTTTGTTGTTGTTGTTTTGTTTTTTGTTTTTTTGTTTTAAGATTTGTATGAGTATACTGATGCTGTTTTCAGACATACCAGAAGAGGGCATCGGATTCAATTACAGATGGTCGTGAGCCACCATGTGGTTGCTGGGAATTGAACTCAGGACCTCTTAACTGCTGAGCCATCTCTCCAGCCTCATTAATGTATATTTTTAAATGATTATGAAATTATGCTGCAGATGATGACAGTACCATCTGTTCTTACCCGAACTGCTGTCCTATGAAGAGAGTTCCAGAAGATTATTTGGTCTATATTTAGCTGTCCTCAGCTACTCAGAGATTTTTGTCCAGAGAAGAGGGGAGGGGGAACTTGTACACACAGTGTTGCTGGGGTTGTGTTGTCTTATCCACCCAGGCTTACATGCTATTACACGACCACGGCCATTTTATGCATGTAACCCAGGGAATCGAACTCTGGGATTTCCTGAGTGCTCCTTGTTGCTATTCCCAATAGTCTAGTTTTGAATCTTAGGAGAGAGAATGGATGCAGAAGGATTATGGTTCTGACAACACTCAGTCTCGGGAGACACCTATGTCTCTTTCCATTCCCCTGTCATTCGCTTTCATTGATGTGAATTAGACTCATCGGGCTCAAGTTTAGATGATGGCTTGACTGCTTCGATGTCAGCCATATTTCCCAAGAGTCAGCTCCTTCGTCCCTGAGGTAGTTTTGGGAGGTGGGTGAGAGGTAAATCCCTTCTGATGTTTGGATCAGGAAAGTTAAGGTTTACTCATGGCTACAGGGCCAAAGAGTAGTAAACAAATCCGGCTTCAAGGCTTCAAGGCTGGATCTGAACCCTGCTGTGAAGAATTTCAAGAGTGTATGGCAGTTAAAGGAATAGGCCGGGTGGCCTCATGGACTTTGATTTTTTTTTATATTGTTTTTATTTCTTTGAAAAAGAATTTTAAAGCAGATCTGCACATCATTTTGTTGAATGCACAGACTCTGGCTGTGGGGCCCATGTTTCCTCTACCACAAAGCTGGAGTGTGACCTGACAAGCACAGGAAATGGACAGAAGACCACTTTTTTCTAGAAAGTGGTTATATATCTGTTGTCAGTCTTGGTAAGTAACTCATTATTTGCTAATTGATTAGTAAAATTCAGATGAAATAATGAATAGAGAATACTGACTCTGGGCTAGGAACCATCACTCACGCTTAATGAATATTGGTTCATTGGTTCATTAATTTACAATAGACCTAGATTCTAAGATCATGTCTTCAGAGGCCTAAATTGCTTCTAAAATTTTATCTATTATACATAAAAATGAATTATTTTTCACTGTCTTGAACTTTGAAATCTTTCCCACACCATCACTTTTGGGGGA